>NC_091473.1:206722711-207015211 GCF_036971445.1 Narcine bancroftii | reverse complement strand
GTCAGCCTACTGACTCCTCACTGATCGCCCATTGCACCTTTACACCTATCCTGCATTAATTAAAAATGCACAATCTCTCCCATCATTCTCATTAATTCCCACCAGATTCCACTACGCATCTAATCACGAGGAACAATTTATATCTGTTGGTGATTTAGCCTACCCAGCTGCAATAGATTGGGACATGGAGTGAAACTGGAGCATCTGGAGGAAACTAACGCGGTCACAGGGAGAAGGTGAAAATTCAAATTAGAGATCACCCAATGTCACATTGGAACCACCTTTGCAATGGTGTGTTCCAAACCCACTGGTAGGATAAGAATATGAAAGGACATGCAGAAAAAAAAATGGATATTTCAGGATAACTCAGCAGGTCACACAGAAGCCATGGGAAAAAAACAGTTAAGGGTTCAGAAGATGCAAATCATAATGACTGGAAAGAAAATAAGTAAGTTCGTTGTCAGTGGAGTCGGCCAGTTGTAATCATGGAAACAGGTTCATTGTCACAAATCACCCATGCCGACTAAATTATCCACCTGATCTAGACCGGTTGCCTGCGTTTGCTCTGTATTTTATACACCAATTAGTTCACATGGGTTCAGATGGATGGCACGAATTCCTGTGCTATAGGGGCCGATCACCGTGCTGCATCCCTCAGTTAAGACTACGTTAATTCCTTCAGAACCTTTTCTGTGTGATTTGTGTGCCGCTCAGGCGTTTTCCTACGTTCTCCTCTCTTGTTGAAACGCATGTTATCTATTTTTAGACGACTACCCGGAAGACTGTAACCATTCACATTATCTAGGCCTTCATGGTTTTATAAAACCTCAACGAGAAAGCGTATTCAATCTTTCCTCATAACTCATGCCCATCAGGCCAGAAACATAGAATATTACAACAAAGCCTAGGGCATTCTGACCATGATGTTATCCCGACATATATATAGCTACAAATTAACTAAACGTTCACTGACTCATAACAGCCATTTTTCATTAATCCATGTGCATGTCTAAAAGTCTATTAAATACTCGTATTGTTCCAGCCTCCATCATAATCCCTGGCATTTCATTCCAGGCACCCAAAACCCTCTGTGTGAAAATCGTATCCCGATGTTTTCCCAGAACCTTCCGCCCTTCACTAAGTCCTCTGGCGTTTGCTATTGCTGTCCTGGTTAAAAGATGTTCCACCTTAACCATGTATCTCATATTGCTGTAGACCTCTATTAAGTCACATGTCATCCTTCGTCCAAAATACAAAATACCTAGCTCTGTTAATCTTGCCTCATGACATTTTTTCCAATAAGGCAATATCCTGGTAAGTTATCTCTGCACACTCTCCATCGCCTCATGAGGCCACCAGAATTGAACACAATATGCTGTGTGCTCTCACCAGAGATTTATATAGCTGCAGAATTACCTCACATCTCCTCGGACAATCTTAACCATCATATCAATCTGAGTGGCAATCTTAAAATACCTATGGTTTAGGAGCACAAGGCCCCTCCATTCTTCCATATTGTAAAGTATCCGAACATTAACCATATATTTAGCCTTCAAGTTTGACTTTAAAACTACATCACTTCACACTTATTCTGATTGAGTTGCAGCCGCAATTTTGTCCGCCCAAATCTTAATCCTCTACATATCTTGTTGTAACCTTCAATAGTCTTCACCATTATTCACAACACCTCAAGCCGTTGTATCATCGGCAAACGTATTGACACATCCCTCTACTTCATCGATCAAGTTATTAAAAAGTTACAAAGAGCATGTGTTCCAGAACAAATACTTGTTGGAACTCCAGTGGTCACTGACCTTCAGGCAGAATACTTGCTGTTCTCTACTACTGTTTGCTTTCTACAGGCACGAAAATTTGAATCCACATTGCTAAGATTTCATGGATCCCATGCCTCATGACTTTCTGAACGAGTCTCCGATGGAGACCCTGTAACATGTCTTACTAGACTCCCGTGAAACTTTGGGTTGGATAAAACAAGCAAAAATGGAGCGAAGACACGGGTTGGATCATTTTAAGGACCAATCTGAATTGGATGAGATGAAATTTGGTTCAAGCAAGTAGATATCCATCTGCCCAAATTGCACACACAAAGATAAAAAATGATTGTAAACAGTAATGGGGCAGATATGCTATTCCATGAACTTTTAATATATTTTTTTGGGGGGGGGGGGTGTACTGCATGGGGGTCTCACAATGTGGGAGTTTGGATTGAAAAGTTTGAATATCTTTACAATTCCCCACCCTAGACGGGGTTTGCAGGCCGGGACTCTGGTTACGAACTAAGTGGTCGTGGATTTATCAAATGAAAAACAATTCTCTTTCTCTTGACAGACCCACTGGCATTTAATATCTGGCATTTACTGTTTGAATATCAGAGATTGATATATTTTTGACTAGTAAAGGAATCAAGAGGCATGGAGACACCTAATGAAAATTCTGAGAAAAGCGATCTATTATGAGCCTGGAGAATAATGGAGAAAGCTCGTAAAACCGGCATCCTGGCCGATGTTTCTTATGATTTTTAAGGAAGAGCCTTTTGATATTTCTCGAAGGCAGTTCATGGTCAATTTAACCAGCGAACGTTAATGGAGGGAATGTAATTGCCAATTTATGTACATGGAATCCTGTGATTCAAAAGTATGTAGAAATTTGAAAAGACACTTAGGTCCACAACGGGAATATTTATCCTGCAAACTGTTTAGTGTGGGAATGAAGATTGGCAGAGAGCTCGCTGTATTTACAAAGATTGTTTCAAAGAGGGAGGATGACACGGATGGCGTAGCGTTTAGTACAACACCTTCACAGCGCCAGCGTTTGCGAGCGGGGTTTGAATTCCTCGCTGTTTGTAAGCAGTTGGTACATTCTCCCGTTGTCTGCGTGTGTATTCCCCGAGGGCTCCGGTTTCCTCCAACCGTTCGAAACGTACCAGGGTGTAGGTTAATTGGGTGCAAATTGGGCGACACAGACTCGTATGCCGAAATGGCCTGTTATCCGTGCTTACCAAGTCTGGGTTAATCATACCCTTCAGAGCTGAGAGTCGCCAAAAAATTTATTTGTGGAAAAAAATCAACCTGAAAATGGAGTTTTAAATTGATGTAAGGACACAAAAACATAAAAAAAAAACGTAAAGGAGCAGGAATAGTCCATTTGGCCAGTGGAACCTCCTGGTCATTCAGCAAGATCATAACGGATCTGACCGTTGACTCAGCTCCGGCTTTTCCCCCATTACCCTTAATTCTTCCACCATACAAACGGCTATATGACTGAGCCTTAAATATATTTAGTGCGGCAACTACCATGCCTTTCTTGGGCAGAGAATTCCACGGATCCACCATTGTCTTGGAAAATACAGTTCCTCATATGTCTTAAATATATTCCCTGAACTTGGAAGCCATATCCCTAAATTCTAGACACAGTTCACAGCGAAATGAACTTCCCTTTCTGCCTTCTCTTTTCCTTTCAGAATCTCATATGATTTCATAAGATCTCCTCTCATTATTCTACATTAGAGGGAGTGATATCCCAGGCGTTTAAATCCCTACTCCGGGGCGGATCCCCTTATCTGAAGAATCAACCCAAAATAATCACCTATGCAATGACTTCACAGCCAGTATGCAATTTTCTCAGGGACCGAGACTAGAACTGCACGAAGTACACCGGGTTCGGCCTCACTGTTATCCTAAACCGTTGCAGTAGAACTTTCTGTTGTAAAATTCAATCCCTCTGGCAATAACGGCAAGATTCAATTTGCCTTCTTGACTACCTGTCATTTCAGGAAATTAAACTTTTGCTGTTCATGCACAAACATTCTCAAGTCTCCCTGCTCAACAGCATGCAACAACCTTTCGCCATTCATATAATAATCCGTTATTCATTACGTCGTCTGGGCGAGGAAGGCATTGCCACGAGTATTCAGTCTGAGTTACAGGACACATTTAACAAGATGAGCTAAAGGGGAAGGGGAATTGTTGAGTGCCAATAAAAGAAGTGGATAATCAGAGTTTTGAGCAGGTAATTGCATAGCAATAGAGGGAAAATAACTTGCTGGAATATGGATAAGGACTTCTGTGATCATGCAATGTCGGTGCTCCAAATGGCCGAATTATCTTCTTATCCATCACAAATTACTTTTTGTGATTTTATGACAAGCAATATTTTTATTCGTCTGATCGATTTTTTATTCTCGGTGTCTTATAAAGGATGATGTTAATTTGTTGGAAAATGCCTTAAGCGAAATTCTATGTTGGAAGTTAGAGAATCTACAGTTTATTAGT
This sequence comes from Narcine bancroftii, assembly GCF_036971445.1. NCBI lineage: Eukaryota > Metazoa > Chordata > Chondrichthyes > Torpediniformes > Narcinidae > Narcine > Narcine bancroftii. Next base: position 207,010,919 of record NC_091473.1, on the reverse strand, counting down.
TTCAAAGGGTAGAGGAGGTGAGGAGGAGGCTTCATGCCACTCACAAAATATATTATTTGTCCATGATTCAAATGGCACGCGCTCTACCACCTGCCCACAGTCTTTGCAGAATGTTGAACATTACACAATGCACTAGAGCAGGGGTTCCCAACCTAGGGTACATGTACCCCCAGTGGTACATTTGCACTTTTCATGGGGTACATTGGGTCTGAGAGAATAACCACTACTGTACAATACATGGTGTTGTAATCTGCAATCAGATTGAACAATGTCGTGTTTTTTTATTCCTAATTTTTAGGTGAACCTATAAAAAATGCCGAAGGGGTACAGATGAACAAAAAGGGCTCGGAACCCTTGCATTAGAGCAATTGCGTGAGGCAGTTCCATCAGTTGCCACAGAACCTGCCCCATCTTTCATCGGAAAGCAAGAGCACGGGAAGATTACTAGCTCAACTGCTTTGCAACGTTCCCCATCTTCTGACCTGGAAAAATCATGGTTGGATTTAGGTCCTGGAACTCTCTTTACCAAAGCCCAGTGGGACAATTTTCGACTGAAGACAGAAGATTGTGGTTCACTATTACCTTCTCCCGTCCACTGAGGAACTCACCTTGAAATCACTCAAGGCAACCAATATGACTGAGCGGATTGCATCCACTCGAAATATCGCAATTTGTCCCCTTTTATTAATGCCTGTCCAATTATACTGAAGATAAATGCATCGTTTAAACAGCGCATTTATTGATAATTGCAATTGAAGAGCGAAGACGTTATGCAACAATATACAATAAAATAAATACAAAGGCAATTTGTAATGGAATGATCGAATTCTATGGAATACGGTAAAAATATCAGGATCTTTCGGGATAGAGGTGCAAGGTAAAATTATATTTGGCTTGCCCCTTCAAATAACCAGTACTAGCTTAAAAATTACTGTGATCGTTTAGTGCTGTAAGATTTTATAACGACAATAAAGCACATAAAATCAAAATACATATAAATTGAATATAAAATGTGATTTAAAATAGAACTTATTCTAGTCTAAACATTGAGAGATGACGCTGTGCCCTACACGTAGGTATCTATTGTGCTTATACAAGTAATTCATTTATTTGCCGAGTACATTATTAGACTTCCAACAAATATTTAAAAGATAATTCATAATAACTATCCAGAAGATTTAATTTCGCCGCATGTATGAATGATCATAATTTATAATCTTATGTTTTGCATGAAGTGAGGTTTTGTAGCTGAGATGTCAAGACTCCACCACTGAATTCCCAGCCGGTTGTGTTGAAACAGGAATCCATTCCAGCGGATACAATTCATCTTCGCTTTGAACGAAGCAGCACCTTTGACTGGAGTGGGAGGAAGGATAGACCATTACAAATTAAAAGCACGTTTAGATTTTGAATGAAACAATTCCTCTCTCTAACTTGGTAGTTCCCAGCGGTTTCAAAATGCAAACTTTGAATTCGGGATCAAACCATAATTTGTATATTCCCTCTTACTGGCACAGCAGTTTTACTCCAACCACCAATAATTTGTTTTACGTATCGTATGGCATTGTCGACATTATGGCATACACAATTGAATTGAATTGTTTGCAGCCTACATGGCAACAAGTGTCTTTCAAACGTGAATTCCTCAAAATGCTATGGTAACACTAAAATAGATTCATTCTGAAAAGGCATATAACCTCTTGATTCTTCAGAACTGCACCGCCATTCAAAATGCTCGTCACTATTCAGTTCAAATGCATTTTTCAGTACGCTCCTCCATATTTGAGACCTGGGGTCATCACCAGAAAACGACCAGGTCTAAATGACAATGACTGAGAATCCACTGTCCTTCGGTCTAGGAATAGCAAATATTTTCCATATTTACTTGCACAATCCTAAATGACTTAAACCTTAGAACGTTATTCTGGGTCCTTGATTCATGGTTTCAGAGACTTCAACCTGGGAAAGCATCTATCCTGCCTCGTTGGAATTTATAAATTTCAGTGAGGTCTGACAGAACTGGCGAGTATGTGGAATGAACTGTCAGAAGAATGTATGTAGGCTGGGTAAATTAGACGTTTGAAAGGCATTTAAACAGGTATGGATTGGGAACAAGGGGTATGTGGAAAACGCAAAAGCAGGGCGAGTTGGGATAGGCGTTCAAACTCTTCAGTTTGCATCAGTTGGGCCGATAAGGCTCTTTCCCCACAGTGTACCTCTATGAACATATGAGCTCACATTCTCCTCTCAGCCAGCGAGGACAGAGCTATTCTATCAATATGCCTTCAAGCGTCAAACCCGCCATTCTTGAAAACATTTCAATGCTCTGTTCACAGCCTAACCTCACAGGGGTTCAGAGGATAATTCTTCGAATGAAGATACGAGCGTGATATAAAGCTTTATTTTCAAACCATGCCTTTGTCATGTGCATTTGGGTCATTCAGCCTCACTTCAAAAGACCCAGGCTCTAGCTGTCATCAAGACGTTGAAAGCGACGCTCTTAAAAAAGAGAATTCGTAACCCCATGACCGTCAAGGACATAAAATTAGTCTCCAAAATATCTGTAATGATGACAAAATGAAGAATAGATTTAGCTTCAGGGGATCTTTGGTTGCAACAACAATCATTTCCTTGCAGTAGAAAACTGCTGCCCTTCACTCTCTAACTTTCACAATCTTGGCTCACGATCTTGGTAAGTATTGCTTTAATTACATATCTGCTAGTCAGTTTGTACATTCCTCGACCAATCTGTATCTATGACAGCCCCTTTCTCAGGATCTTTCTCTCTCTTCTCAACAGACTCTCGGAACGACACAAGAGACTGCCTCTCTTTTTCTGTTTAAATCCACTTCCCATCTCAATCACGATTTGTGTACCCCTATTTTAGCAGCTTCCCTTTGAAGTAAATTGTACATTACAGAGCTAAATATACAAATAGATGAGAAAGATTGGATGGATTTAAGTAAAGATAATATGAAAAAAATTATAAACATTAGTTATAGGTTATTTTAATATTTTTACATCAGTAATATCTGACTCCACAAAAATAAAGAAAAAGGATTGAACCTTACATTCATAGATTTATGTTTTAGGTGTGGTCAAGAGACTGGATCATTTTTGAATTCTACTTGGCTGTATCCTGAAGTTAAACACTTCTGGGTGGAAGCTGGTAATTTTTTTTGGAACAAATAACGGGGGTCAAGTTTCCACAGGATCCGATACTAGTTTTGTTAATATTAAGGTTATAAGACCTACATTAAAATTTGTATCAAACTGAATTTGTACAAATTACTTTAGCATTTTCTTGGAAGTGTATAACAACAATTTTGAAAGTGGACACAGACTTAGGGATGGAGAGATGAAGGTGCATACCACTTGAGAAGATTACTTACAGTTTTCAAAACAATTCGTGTATTTTGAAAAAAAATGGCGCCCAAATTTGCAAAATGTGGGTATGTTTAACAGAAACTCTAAAGACCTAATTTCTTGATAATCTCCAATGTTATATATATATAAATACATATACATATTGTTATGCAAAAGGACCCGAAAACCCATCAGCAAAAGATATTCACCACTACAAATGGTTATTTAAACAAAAGTTATTTTTAATTATCTTTAAACATGAAAACAGAATCAAACTTTAATTTATCTCTATTAACTTAACCCCCTTCTAATTCTAAGCGCACGTATATGTGATGTGTGTGTGTGTGTGTGTGTGTGTGTGTGTGTGTGTGTGTGTGTGTGTGTGTGTGTGTGTGTGTGTGTGTGTGTGTGTGTGTAAATGTAAGAAAAGTTCTTTAGTTCACAGTTCAATCTCTGTCTCCTTCCAAATTCACTGGTTGCAGGCAATTCTTATACTGGGCACAGAATATAACATGTATAAAGTTCACCAGGTTTTGGTGCTTGAAAGGTAAATGTTTACTGCTCAGGAAGGTTCTCGTAGGGTTTGCAGAGAGAGAGATTTGTTGTTCCAGGTTTTCACAATTGAAAATAGACTATCTATCTATCTATCTATCTATCTATCTATCTATCTATCTATCTATCTATCTATCTATCTATCTATCTATCTATCTATCTATCTATCTATCTATCTATCTATCTATCTATCCAAAATATTTCACTTTCATTCCCTGTTATTTCCTAATACAGCAGCAAGATGCATTTCTAAATAAGGGAAGCAACATGTACGTATTGATGAACATTATTGTGATTATCTTTTTTCTTTGGCTTGGCTTCGCGGATGAAGATTTATGGAGGGGGTAAATGTCCACGTCAGCTGCAGGCTCGTTTGTGGCTGACAAGTCCCATGTGGGACAGGCAGACACGGTTACAGCGGCTGCAGGGGAGAATTGGTTGGTAGGGGTTGGGTGTTGGGTTTTTCCTCCTTTGCCTTTTGTCAGTGAGGTGGGCTCTGCGGTCTTCTTCAAAGGAGGTTGCTGCCCGCCAAACTGTGAGGCGCCAAGATGCACGGTTTGAGGCGATATCAGCCCACTGGCGGTGGTCAATGTGGCAGGCACCAAGAGATTTCTTTAGGCAGTCCTTGTACCTTTTCTTTGGCGCACCTCTGTCACAGTGACCAGTGGAGAGCTTGCCATATAACACAATCTTGGGAAGGCGATGGTCCTCCATTCTGGAGATGTGACCCACCCAGCGCAGCTGGATCTTCAGCAAAAACGTCACTTAGAAGCAGAAGGAAAATATCGTACTTATTAATCACTAATTCAATACTGATTTGAAACTGAGGTGTTGGATACCCTTGTCTCTGACACCCCTTCTCTGTCTCTGTGTTTCGTGGAAAATCTGGTTCTTAGCACTGGCCATGGGTCTCGCAAAAGGCATTTCAACAACCCAAAGGAGCACCTCATTTTTTACCATTGAAAATGTCTAGTTCAATATTTGTCCCTGTAATTTCTTGCAGTTCCTAATCTCTGGCAACCTTTTACCCGGGCAATTAACTCACAAAGAGACATAACATATTTGCAAAATTGTGCGTTTAATCTTAACTGAACTTAAGGTTCTGCATGATCTTAAAGCATTGCCACATTTAGCGCTGACTCCATTTCGTCTTGCAATCAACGTTTCTTTCATACATTTTGATACCAATGAAGAATCAAATAGCCGCATATATCTCTTGTAAAATTGTTATTTTCCTCCACTTATCTGTCTGTTAATGGACCCATCCATTACTTTGTACACCTGGGCATAGCTATTAATTTCCATGTTTTGCGTTGATCTCTTGTTTCATATTCTTTCGATATAAACTGATTACCTGATGCATTCTGGTTGCTACTTTTCTGTATTTCGCAATTCGGCTTATCTACAGTTTCTGAAAAAGTGGAATAAGTACACTATTATTCAATTTACGTGACATTTGTTCCATTACTGACGTTAAAACAACATTCCTACTCTAACAATTGTCTGTGAACTTTATGACAAGAACACGCCAGGCACGCTTTCATTTATTCTGGTATGATTGGGATCAAGCAAAGATGATTACGGTGGCTGTGGCTCATTTAACCTGCACTGGCAGGTGAGCTGATGCTGAATTCTGATACTAGAGACTCAAGCTTTTATTTCGCAGTTGACATCAACACCTTACAAGCGTTACTCTTGTAAAGATGCTGATGTTTGGCTGAAAGGTAAAATCCAAGCTGTCTTCCACCCAATTGGGGATCCAAAATCTTAACAATATTTACAAAAATATCTTTCACCCAAAACATGATCCACTTACGATCACTTTGATGTTTCTTGGATCACATTGTATACAAATGTGTGCATGGATACCTTGCACGTGAACCGTGTTTACCTACAAAAATATGCAGTACTTCTTGATAGGAAAACTCCTTCCCAATAGAAGGAAATGTGTGGAAGATTGATTATTTCACCCATAATTCTCAACGCTCACCTGGTACACGTTTATCCACCTGGATAGTATTATTTTTTTCTTGGTTCTCATGTTTTACGGTACACGTGATGTTTTCCAGGTCTTGATCATCTGGGAACTGAAGGTAACCGGAACTTACGTAAAATCCGTTATCATTCAGACGACTTGGAGTCGTGACGTTGACTGTTTCGTTTATAGCCATGAAGAGCTCAATCTTTTTGGGATAAAAATCAGACAGCAGACACACCGCGGCAGTTTTGGACTTTGTGGTACTCACACCCTGACTGAGGGGCGGGTATAAGACTAATGGTTGTGGATGTATATTCTTTGCTTTAGGCTCTAAACATTCCAGAGAAACAAGAGGAAATATGATTAGAATCAATCAGTAACATCGGTTGTAGCAGAGAAAGCCGGGATTGACATAAACACCTGCCATAAACACAGAAAAATAAACATTAGGAAAAAAGTACGACTTCCAGTGCTTCTTGCTTTCTTAACTTTTTAATACGTTCGTAAATGGTCATCATAAAATCAGTAGTCCCTTTCTTCTTCCACCACATATAACCTAATGACTTTAAACGCAGAGGTTTTATATAGAATTACTTGATGAATACTTCAAATGAATTGGCGTCAATGGTGTTCTGTAGGGGAAAATGCCACAAGATCAGTTTTCATTGGTTGAATACATTTTTCTTCACTTCATCCACAATTAGCCTAACCCTTTCCTTAGGAATTCATCCTTTGTGCTAGAATTCTTAATTACAATTTAAAGATGTCACTTTTAGGATTATAAATTTGTTTTTGTTTGATTCAAGTGCTAATGGACTCGGAACCAAATCAGGTAGATTGAAAATAGAGAAAAAAAGAGCAGTTGCAACGATTATACAGAAATAAACAATTCTGTCAAATATCTGTGTAGAACAGTATACCCAACGTGAACTAAAACTCTGTTACTTGCAGAGTATCAGTATCAGTATCCATCAGTTCAAACTACACTCTTTGCAAAATAATTGCCCCACATAGTTCTCGTAAACCTTTTTCCCCTGTCTTGAAGGCATGTGATACCTTGATGTTGGGGATAAGGTCTTGACTGTTTAAATTCTGAATAAAAGAAAAAAAAAACAGTTTTAATTTATTCCATGGTGAGAGGGCCTATGTCATTTTTTTTAAAAAAAGAATGATTGTATGACTTAATCTGGAGTTTAGAAGAAGGAGAATACAAGCTTTCGGTTCACATCACCCTATCTCATTTACAACTGATTCTTCATTTTATGATTTCTCGCAATTGGGGAAATTTAGACTGCTGAATTAATTTATCAATTAGCACTCCTTTTTGATGTAGGAGGAAAGGAATCATCCAGAGAAGCTCCACGTGAGAACATGAAAACACCACGGAGTCAACACCAGAATCAGGGTCGAATCTGGGTCGCTGAAACTATGTGGAAGCATTCCTATCAGCTGTGCTCCTGCTTCGACCACCATCAAAGAAATCCCGAAGCATCAGAGAAAATTCACTCTCCTGAATTCCAGGAATACAGGCATAACCTAATAAATCTCGCTTTGTACTGCAGAAGCGTCACGAGTGAAAACATTGGAGTGATCCACACCGTGATTACCTCAAAAAAGTACATGGGCTTTTTAAAAAAGAAAAGAAGTCTGAAGTTACCCACGGTAACTCCAGCCTCATCTTAACACGGTCTATTTAATTTTTCCAAATTTATTTTATATTGAATTCAACTCCTCCTGCAGAAAGAGAAAAGGTGACCTCTCAATACTCTAACTACTTCAATTTACTCTCTGAGTGAGTACCCTTGCTTGGAGATCATCCCCCATGTTCACTCTGGATTAATTCTGTAAGATACGTTCCTGCTACCAAGGATTTCTTCAGGTTATGGAGTTCTATCCTCTCTTTATCGTTTCTCACAAAAGGAATTTGAGGTTAAAAAAAAATTCTGATTATCTCCCCCCTGATAAGACCCGCTGATCAGTTCTAAAATTTATTGATTTATTTTGGATTTCCAGCCCATTCAAAATTTTGAACTTTCTTGCATTCCCAAATTTCTGCTCAGATATTTTGTCTTTATTGACTCATACATAAGTGGATCCAGAATTTTTGGAACATTAGCAATTTGAACCATTAACCAATTCACAGTCTTCCCAATTTTGGTTCAACCTAAGTCAATAGGTTCACGGGTTCCACATTGTCTTCGACTTGCCTCCTGGCTTCCCAATGAATCTTATTTTACATGACTACTCATATTTCCGCCTAGGTTAGAGTCACAAGGAAATATTGCTGCATTTTCTCTCATCAGATAATCGTCACTATACGCAGACTCAGCCACATACATGCCGTGGCTACAAGAATGGGTAAGAGGTTGGGTATCTCGTGGCGAATTACTGATCTCTTGATATCACAAGGATTTTTATCACCATCTGCAGATCGCAACCCAGGAACTGTAATCGATCACACAAGGGGTCTTGCAGGGCCTTGCGTATGTAACACAGAACAAGTATGAATGTGCAGAGGTCATATGGAAGGACAATGGAAGGTTAAACTTTCTTCCAAAATACTCAAGTATAAAAGAAGGGATATCTTACTTCAAATGTGCAAGGTACCAGTGAGACCAAATATGGAGTAGTATTATCAAATCAGTTCCCTTGTTCAGGGAATTAAAATTCTTTGGTTGAAAGAGTTTGAGGAATCTTCATCAGAAGACGTTAAGCAATGCTGACAGAATATCACTTGTGTTTGAATGAATACGTTTGGATCTTATTGAACAAAATAATAATTGATTCTGGGACTGGACAGGGTAAAGGCGGAGAGGTGGTTTCCTCTCAGGAGATCTTCTAGAATTCCAGAATGCTTTATCTCTGAAAATAGAGACATTCATTTAGAATTTGCGTAGGGATCTGCAAGTGGTATTACTCGGGCCAGTAAACGAATTAGCATTCCGTCCACCGACTTGATTTCTACCTGACCATTCTGGGAAGGTTGCCAAAATGTGAAAGGGTCCATCTTCTCTCGGGCATTCTATGTTCTCCCCTTCCATTGAACAGAAGTCATATGAGATTTAAAACATGGATTTCATATTCAAACACAGTTCATTTCCTGCTGCGAGCTGACTCTTGAATTAACCCTTGGTTAACAAACCCCCTTGCACTTGGTCTTTTAGCCTAAATTTTGCATTCAAATCTAATTAATATATGGTGGGAAAAATATCGAAGTGCGAAAGAAGGGTGCAGGTTGCTCTGCTCAGCAACTGCGATGGATCTGATGGGCTGAACGGTCTGCATCTGCACTCTATCCATTCAATGATTCTACGAGATACATGCTCAACAACGGATTAGTGAAACTTTAATTACATTTTGAAGTGCTCATTGACTCTGCTCAATGGAGCCTTATCTTTTAAACAGCTTAATATCACGTGTTCTGTTATTCATTCCAACATCTGAACAATCACAGATGTAAAGTTAGCTATTAGGAATTTAATATATTCTCTCATTCTCCTACCGAAGGACATGGTTTGGGTGTGTGTGTGTGTGTGTGCGTGTGTGTGTGTGTGTGTGTGTGTGTGTGTGTGTGTGTGTGTGTGTGTGTGTGTGTGTGTGTGTGTGTGTGTGTGTGTGTGCGCGTGTGTGTGCGTGTGTGTGTGTGTGTGCGCGTGTGTGTGCGTGTGTGTGTGTGTGTGTGTGAGTTCAAATCAGTGAGGCATATAAATTTGCAAGATGATATTCCATCATGACATATTTAAAGTAAAACGTAGGTAAGCTTTATACACTTAACATTTTTGTCAAATCAGTCCAGAGTGCCTTGATTTAAATCAAAAAGGGACAATTCGATGAGTCCTGAGTAACATCGTTTTCACAGAGAGGATTTTAGATATATGGGATGAGCTGGTACAAAGGTGGTACAGCTGGGTTCACATACAATATGTAAAAATAAATATTTCGACAGGCACATGGATATGCCTTGGCCAGTGTGAGCAAACATAGGCAAATAGGAGAAGCTCAGGTAGACAACTTGGGTGGCATGAATATGTTGAACCTGTTTCCGTTCTGTAAAACCCTATCACTCAATGATTCCAAATCTGGAAGGATATATACTTCGGACTGTGTCCCATCTATGTTCATCCTTTTGAGGATTATTTGTTTATCAGGTATTTCCTCATTAAAATTAATTTCTTCTATATTCCATTGAAAATTGGATGAAAGGTTCTCCTCATTCTCTTGGATATTTTGTTCATCAATATTCTTCCACGGTCAGACTGGAATTGATCTGTCATTACATCGTTCCCTCTTATAAATGCTCTCATCACTGTCAATGAAGGTCCAACACATGCCTTTATTGTTTGGCACATCTCAGAAATCGTTTTACCGTTACTTATTAAGTTAGTCCCATGTTGTATGTTTACGAAGGGAGCGAATTAGGGATATGGAGTTGCAGATCGATGACCTGCGGCTTTTAAGGGAGAGTGAGGAGTTAATCGACTCAACTTTCAGGACGATAAATACTCCAGAACCCGTGTCAGGTAAGTGGGAAACCGTCAAGGGGGGGGGGGGTTGGGGAGGGGTGAAGAAAAAAGCGAGATAAACGGAGAGCACACTACCCCACTCGGCAACAGTTATGTTGTGTTGGATTCTGTTGAGGGAGATGACCAGACAGAAGATGGCCACGGGCACCAGGTCAATGGCAATGAGCCTGGCAGAGTGGTACAAAAGAAAAGGAAAAGGAGAAATGCAGTAGTTATTGGGGACTCCATTGTCAGGGGTACAGACAGGAAGTTCTATGAGCCAGATAAGTATACCCACATGGTGTGCTGCCTCCCTGGTGCAAGGGTACGAGATATCACAAATCGGGTCCAAAATATTCTCAGAGGAGAGGGAGAGCAGCTTGATATCTTGGTACATGTGGGTACAAACGACATTGACCAGAAAAGGGAGGAGATAATGAAAAGGGATTACAGTGAGCTGGGACCAAAGAAGAAAGACAGGAACGCTAGGGTGATGATCTCGGGATTACTACCTGTTCCAAATGCAAGTGATGAAAAGAATGTAAGGATAAGGAAAATGAACGTGTGGCTGAGGGGCTGGTGTACAAGGCAAGGATTTGGCTTCTTGGATAATTTTTGGATCAAAGACTTATCAGTAAGTCTTTTGGGGAAGACATGATCTTTACAAGAGGGACGAGTTGCACCTAAATCCAAAAGGTGTCAACATTTTGACAAGTATGTTTGGTACAGCAGTGGGGCAAGGTTTAAACTAATTTGGCAGGGGTATGGGAACCAGAGTGATAGGGAAAAGGGTAGAGAAGATAAAGTAATGGCCAGGAAAAGTAAAATAGGAAAAGTAATCTTGGGAGGAGAAAGTAAAAGAATCATATGGTGCAGTGAGTTTTCGGGTCAATGATAGTGTTAAGAAAATCACAAAGAAAAATAGTGGACAGAAAAATCAAAAGAAAAGGTTACAGAAGTCACTAGATGTTAAAAGGACAAAGAGCATAAGGGAACTTTATCAGAATGCCCGCAGTATTAGAAATAAGGTTAGTGAACTTGAGGTGCAAATCGGTACCCATGCCTATGATTTGGTAGACATCACGGAAACATGGCTACAAGGTGACCCTAAATGGGAATTAAACTTTCAAGGATATCAGGTGGTGCAAAGAGATAGACAGGATGGTAAGGGAGATGGAGTTGCATTCTTAATCAAAGATGAACTCCAGGCAGTAGTGAGGGATGATATAAGATCTAAAGAGCATAATGTTAAGTCCATTTGAGTAGAGATAAAGAATAATAAAGGGGAAAAAATAAAGGGATGAGAAAGGAAAACTGCTAACAAAAAAATGAGGAAATGGCCGAGGCATTGAACAAATATTTTGTGTCAGTCTTCATGGTGTAAGACACGTCCAGCATGCCAAAGTGTGGAGTTAAGGATGCAAATGTTGGGGAGGGTCTTGATAAAATAGTTGTTACAAAGGAAGTAGTGATGGAGAAACTAATGGGACTAAAGCCTGACAAATCTCCTGGTCCTGATGATATGCATCCAAGGGTTCTGAAGGAAATGGCAGAAGTTATAGTTGATGCATTGGTGGTCATATACCAAAATTCCTTGGATTCTGGGCAGGTCCAGGCAGACTGGAAGACGGCAAATGTCACGCCACATTTTAAGAAGGGATGTAGGCAGAAGACTGGAAATTATTGGCCAATTAGCTTGACGTCTGTAGTTGTAAAAATGCTTGAAGCCATCATTAAAGATGAAATAGTGAAACTTTTGGAACGTAAGGGTTCGGTCAGGGAGACGCAGCATGGTTTTAGAAAGGGAAGATCTTGTTTGACAAACTTGTTAGGATTCTTTGAGGATATAATGGGTGCATTGGATAGAGGGGAACAGGTTGATATTGTATATTTGGATTTCCAGAAAGTGTTTGATAAGGTGCCGCACAAGAGACTTATCAGTAAGTTACAGCAAAGTGGAGTCCGGGGAAGTATATTGGCCTGGATTGAAAATTGGTTGTCTGACAGGAGGCAGAGAGTCGGGATAAATGGGAGTTTTTCAGGTTGGCAGAGAGTGGTAAGTGTGGTGCCGCAGGGGTCAGTGTTAGGCCCACAACTGTTCATCATTTACATTGATGACTTGGAGGAGGGGACAAAATTTGGATAATCCAAGTTTGCGCATGACACCAAATTGAGTGGAATAGAAAATTGTAATGAGGATGTGGAGAGTCTGCAGAGGAATATAGTTAAGCTGGATGAGTGGGCAAAGATCTGGCAGATGGAGTACAATATTAGTAAGTGTGAGGTTATCCACTTTGGCAAGAAAAATAAAAGAGCTGAATATTATTTAAAGGGTGAAAAACTACACAACTTGTTGTGCAGAGGGACTTGGAAGTGCTTGTGCATGAATCGCAAAATGTTAGGTTGCAGGTGCAACAGGTTATTAAGAAGGCAAATGGAATGTTGGCCTTCATCGCTAGAGGAATTGAATTCAGGAGTAGGGAGGTAATGTTGCAACTGTATAAGGTACTGGTGAGGCCGCACCTGGAGTACTGTGTCCAGTTCTGGTCTCCATATTTGAGGAAGGATATACTGGCTTTGGAGACGGTCTAGAGGAGGTTTACTAGGTTGATCCCTGGGATGAAGGGGTTGACTTATGATGAAAGATTAAATCGTCTAGGATTGTATTCACTCAAGTTCAGAAGAATGAGAGGAGATCTTATAGAAACATATAGGATTATGAAGGGTATGGATAGGATAGATGTAGGAAGGTGTTTTGAGCTTGCCGGGGAAACTAAAACCAGAGGGCACAGTCTCAAGATTCGGGGGAGTAGATGTAGGACAGAGATGAAGAAAAATAGTTTTTCCCAGAGAGTAGTGAATGTTTGGAATTCTCTAACCAGGGAAGTGGTTGAAGCTGCTTCATTAAACATATTTAAAATTTGGTTCGATAAATTTTTACATGATAGAGGAATTAGGGGATATGGGGAGAAGGCAGGTAAGTGGAGTTAGGTCATAAATTAGATCAGCCATGATCATATTGAATGGCGGAGCAGGCTCGATGGGCCATTTTTGGCCTACTCCTGTTCCTACTTCCTATGTTCCTAAAATACATTTCCTTGACATTATATGCTATTTTCCACTCGGCAGACAACACTCTAACAGGCCATTTCGGCCCTCGACTCCACACCGACCAATTACACCTAATTAACCTTCAACCCCCGGTACTTTTCAAACGTTGGGCAGAAACCAGAGACTCCGGAGAAAAGCCACAGAGTCACAGAAGAGTGTGCCAACTCCTTCTGGTTAATGCAATGCATTTACAGAACCAACGATCGAGACCGGACGAAGGTTCGAATCTCACGTTGTCTGAAAGGAGTTTATACTTTCTCTCCATGTCTGAGCGGGATTTCTCCGGGGTCTCGAGTGTCCTTCCATCTTTTAAAACGTACCAGACGTGTAGGTTAATGGGGCATAAATTGGACTGTACGGACTCTTATGTCGAAATGGCCTTCTCCCTTGCTGTATGTCTAATTTGCATTTAAAGTCTCTGAACACAATTGTAACAATGGGAGACTCACACAGATTTGTCAGACACCTATATAAAGCTAAACATCAGTTGATCCCTGCATTTCTGGTCAAATTTTAATATTTAAATGGGGATGTTACGTCACTTTTTTCGAACAATCATTGCGGGGATCTATTATGATTTTAAGAGGGTAAACAAAACAGCCAAATCCTGAGAACTATAATCCCGCATTAAACAATATGGAGGTCAATGTTTTTGAAATTGTTAATAGTTTTTGTGCTGACAGCAGAATTAGTGGTATAGCGGACAGCGAGAAAGGCTACCTGATTAGAATCATCTGGGGTAATGGGTACAAAAAGGCAGATCACATTTAACTCAGATAACTGTGAGGTGTACAATTTTTGCTCAGCACCTTGGCAGTAGATAGTAGAATCATGGAGCGTGATGTCGAACATTGAGATCTGGAAATGGAAATAAGCCTAGACAAGGATGTTTGTAAGTTATTTGGACAGTTGCCTTCAATCGTGAGATCTCTGATAGTAAGAGTTGCAAAATCATATTCCAACTGTAAAAGATGTTGGCAGGCCACATTTGGAGCATTACGTGAAATTTTGGTCAGGCAGATATAGAAAGGATATTATTAAGTTAATAAAAGTGCAGAAAATATTTTCCTTAATGCAACAGTGACTGGAGGGCTGCGCTTTACGGAAAGTTTGATAGGCCTGGAGCTTTCTCCAGGGAGCTGAGAAGGCAGATTGCTGACCTTAAAAGGTATAGAAAAATCATAAGGTAAATAGATGTATAGATGAATGGCCACAGAACTTTTCCCACTGCATGGAAATACAAAACTGGAAGGCACAGGTTACAAGTAGGAACATTAATATATTCAAAGGAAACATGTGGGGCAGATTATGACCACAGATGCTCAGGATATATATAAGAGGCTGCCAAAGAAGTTTGCCGCAACAGTTGTGTCACTTGGACAGACACTTGGAACGGAAAAGTTGGAAGAAGTATGTGCCAAACAGAGGGCACATGGTTGTAATGGACCAATGGAGCCGAAGGACCTGTTTAATGCATTAAAACTCTGAATTTACAACTAAACACTAACCTGTTCTCTAATGTTTTAGCCTTTTATTAAAAAAAACCACGTTGTGTATTTTCGGAATGGAAAATAGTTCAATGTATTAAGAGTATTAAGTTGCTAACAATTGACCTATTCCAGTTCGTGAATACTTAAGAATTAATGATGTAAATTATTTCCCATAAAGTTTCTCTTTCCAGAACTGCTGCTGGAATGCTTGACTTTTCACAATGCTTTGAAATAAATATTTCTAACATATTGCGTGTTTCTAAATAATTTAAATGTATTGCAACCTTTTTGACCTCGCTTTAAAATCTTGTAAATTCATTAGATGTCGTATTAATTTATGGAATCTGGCGGGTAATAAAACATACTTAAGGGTAATCCTTAAATGTACCTCATGCCATTTTCTTGAATAAAATGACGAATGGCTCTAATCCAACGCAAATGAATAATAACTTTCCCGAAGTAGGGTATGACTGGGGTTGGATAATTGGAGATATTTTTAAAGGATATAAAATTAGAGTAGGACGAGGATTAAGAACGATATCCCAGGAAAGGAGAATATACCAGAGAGAAGAAGGGAAATCTTTGAAAGAGTTGTAAGGCAAATCTCTTCAACCATATGGTGGTGGTTTTATCGAACAAGTTGTCATAGGAATTGTGGGAAGCAGTGACAATTCTAAGGTTGAACTTATATTTAGATGGCTACTTGGTCCGGAAAGAAATGGGACTAGTTCAGACAGGAACATCAGTCGGTGTGAACAAATTAGGGCGAAGGGCATGTTACCATGTTGCAAAATTCAAAGAACTAATTGAAAATATATGAGAGGAGGGACGATGTATTTATTCTGACTTTTGTTATCCATTCATAGCATTAAGGATCTGAACTAGTTCCTGCCGACCAAAAATGTCATTTACACTATTCCTCCCTTACTGCATGGTATTCCCTTTATTTCAATCGATTATCCACAGATTATTACACTAGGTCCATTTTATTTAACCAGCTAATCTTTACCTCTTTGGAGGCCTTTCCTGAATCTCACGAGGGAATTCTGAGAACTCAAAACAAATATCTTCTGAGCCCTGGATTTAACCTGAGTCACTGGACATACGAGGCAGCATCTCTACCAGTTGTGCAACTGTACTGAGAGCCAATGAAGTGCCAGGCACATTACAGTAAAGATTCAGGAACGTAGAGCAAATAGAAAATGACAGGAGGAATTGAGGGTCAGGCTATATCTACAGAGGGAAATGGAAAATTAACATTAAGTATCCATTTCCTTCCCTAGATGTTGTCTGACAAAATGAGTTCCGCAGGCATTTTTTATTGGTGGCTTTATACAATGACTAAATGGGTCGTGTGGCTGCCTCTATTGAGTTTCTATTTGCACAAAACACATTTGAATTCGTTTCAATCGACACCTGAAATGTCTGGCAAAAAAGCAATATTAATCAGAAGAGGAAGCTCACGCTTACTTGGCACAACTCTCAACTGGGTCCCGCTGCCGAATGTCAGTCTCTCAGTTCTGAAATATCTTACTCTAACAACATCCCAGACATAAATCTCCTACTAATTCGGACAGCCTTCTGCGCTGCAGAATGTTTTGGTCATCGTGTGGCTAATTCAATTACCCAGTGAATGTTCATCCGAAACAAAGCAACAACCAATTTGTGAGTGATGCAAAATATTTACCTAAGATACATTTGATGATGCCTTTAGTAGGAATGCCACATTTCGTGGAATTTTTAACGGAATGGAGCTAAGGTGCACTTGGAATAAACTGATGACAACCAATTAAGTGAGAGTGGAGGAGGGAAAATCAGTCTAAGAATTGGACCGTTATCCACCCGATGGTGTGTCAGATTTCCGAGGACAACATTGGTTTCTCAAGTGAATGTAAACATATTAATACAATGCTCCGCTGACAAACTACATCGTTACCCTCGACCTCACCCCATTTCCACCCCTATACATGAACTCACGTTCACAAACACGATAGCATATCACATAAATAATTAACAATTTCAGAGCAAATAACGATTGCTATTTCTATAAGCATATGAAAATCAACGAAAGATGACTTACTTGGCTCCACGATGAGTTTAGTGCCGCTTCCAAAAATAAGCTTTTCATAACACGGTGGTATCAGGTGCAGCAAATACAGCACTTACCACATTAAGAGATCTGTCAGTGTTTGCTTAGAAAGTCGTTGACATGCATGACATGGTTAGTGTAGCATTTGACTCAACACTATTACCCTGGAACCATGCTGTATGTCTATGTCTAAATTAAATTTTGAGTGAACTTGTTATGAACGCAAAACGAACATCCCTCTAACAGTCATTTTCCATGGTCCCACATAACCCGCGTTCCTTCAGAAAGGTAATCGACTGTTTTCTCTACTCCACTATATCAAAGGAATGCAATGAATATTCGGGAGGAGGCATGGTAGATAATGTGAGGTGGGACAGGGCAAATGTTCCGACAATTTCCAGGGCAAGGGACATTGATAGAATTAATGCTCACAGTCTATCTCTCATAGTAGATGATTACAGAACAGGACAGCATAGATATAAGTTGAGAAGTGAAATGTTTGGGAAGGAACTGAGGAACAACCTTTTCATTCATCGAGTATCTTCAACAAACTGCCAAAGGAAGCTCAAACAGCCGGTGAATATCGACGGTCAAAATACACAGGAATGGAATGGAAGGGTTTAAAATAATACAGACCTGATGCAAACAAATGAGACGAGCCCAGAATGCCACCTTGAGCCACATGGTCTGTTCCAAGCTATCTGCGTCAACCTGTGTCGCTCATGGCGTTACCATGCCTTTAAAAGATAGGTACATGACGGGCAATCTTTGGAGTGTTACGAGGAAAATTCAGATAAATAGGACGCGCTGAGATAGATAACTTAGCATTGTAAAGTTGCTGAGACAGTCCTGTGTCTATACTTTTGAACTCTACGTCTCGATTCTGTGTTTCATATTTGCATCAGTGTCCCTGATTTGAATCTAGTTTGATCTTGCACTGTCTCTGTTTGTTTGAATATGGTCAGCCACGCCTTCTCCATTTTGATTAAATCAATTAGCTTTTATTTGAATTTGTGAATTTATGCCTTCTCCAGAACTTCTTAGAACTATAACAGGTAGTGGTTCTGATATAATTACACAAACGTAAAACACTACAGCACAGAAAAAGACCCTTCGTCCATTTAGTTTGTGCCGAACTATTTATTCTGCCTATTCCTACTGAGTTACTCATGAACACATCAGTCCATACCACATCCATGTAACTGGTCTAATCTTAATTGTCAAAATTCAGCTGACAGTTCCTTCCAAATTCCCTGGACTCTCTGCACGAAGATCCCCTCTCCAATATTCAACCATTCCCCTTTCATTCTTAATGCACGTCCTCTAGCTTCCATCTTACTTAACCTTAGTGGAAAAAAAAGTCTGCTTGAATATACTTTATCCATATCCATTGCACGTTTAATGCCTCCATCGAAATTCTCCTCAATAATCTACATTTTCCTATCATAATCTTCAATTCCCGGTAACGTCCATATAAATCCCTTCTGAAGTCTTTCAATTTGGTTCACCTCATTCTTGGTGTTGACGATATATTTTACTATAGATGTTCTTGCCAGAATGTCTTTTAAAGTTTGCAGATTTATCCGTGCCTCTCCCATTTCCTCTTACATTTTGTTCAAAAGTGCCATCATTTCCCTATTTCATCAGCGCCCACTTTGAAGCCATGCCTTCTCGTTTTAAGCGAGTGAAAACATTGACCAGTTAACAGTGTACAAACAAAGCGTCAATCACCAGGAGAGGAACCACGCAATTACTTTGTTATACTGTCTTCTGGGACCTGCCTCCAAATGTTAGTTCATAGTACATTGGAAAACGGCTCAGGCCAAGATTTCAGCTATTAAATGAAAGGATCTGCGGCAGAATGTTTTTATATGCTTATAGTCAGTCGGACAACTCAGAGTAATTAGGTTAATCGCAATGGTCTTTTCTCTGACAGATAGATTTTCCTTATTCATAAATATTTTTGATGAATGAAGGACAAGTTTTATGTGAAGCCGCCTGCTGGAGTTATTTTTATTCGGCATGTTAATGTTATGCTTATTATGGTATTAATTGCATGGTGCTATATTTCCCATCAATGCAAGCCACACCCAAATCGATAACAATGGACAACTAAAGAGCAGCGAATGGGGTATAGATGGATAATCCTTATTTAGAACTGTCATTAGGAAGATGGGCCGAATAAAGTCTTTTCATATTGCATGATACATAAAAACAACTCTGATTCCCAAGTTTTCAAATCTCATTGTATATGCAGTAACTACTCATTCCAACCCCTTAAAACCTTTTACTCTTTAAAAAAATGCTTTAGCTCAGAGGCAGCTTACTTATGCACTTGAAAATGAAGTCACCGTGTTCCTGGATGGAACTGGATTGATTAGGCAGATTCCAGCATTAGTTTATGCCACTATCTAATGATAAGCGTGGCATAAGTACTTAGGTAATTGGTGTTCCAATACTATTTCTTGCCAGAGGAAAATACCCATCAACTTTAGGTGATAACGTTGACACACCGACCTCCTTTGCGCTTTGGACAATTTTTGATATTCTATCTGCTTCAATTTCAGAAACAAGATTCAGGTTCAAACTCATCCTCTGCATCTCCATGTAGCAGGCGCTACATGTCTGTGACCCCTTGTGTTCTCCGTGTTATGTGCTTGCCATACAAAATTTTGGTTTATTGAGACCTCTTCTGCAGGCAAGTTCTCCTGTGGTTCACCGGTGGATTTAAACTGGATTAATAAGGAGTTGAGATCCTATGCGGGACAGAGGAAGCTCAAAGCTTGTAATTGCGAATGAGGATGATGAGAAAACGTTTAGTGGGCAGGAGCAATGCCAGAAGAAAGGAAAGTTTATTGGTTTAGATTGCGGTTAATGTAATGGTAGAAGTTTGTCTGTAAGATGACAATAGGTTGTGCCGACCTCCTCCAACCACTGTCTAGAAATTCCCAACTGCATTACCCCCATTTTTTTCACTTTCATGCACATATGCAACAATTTCTTAAAAGCTCCATAGTTCATGTCTCAACCACCGTTTCGGGCAGAGCATTGGATGCACTCAACACTCTCTATGTGAAAAACATACCGCTTACATCCATCCTGTACTTACTCCAAAAACTCCTACGCACCTAGTGTCAGCTATTTAAGTCTTGGGAAAAAAGCCTCCGGAAATTCGCAAGATCATTGCCTTTCACCATGTTGTCCACAGATGAAGTTAGCGGATAGATAAACTCTTGTGACTGGGATGTGGGGACTAGTTGGGAAACGTGGTGAAGTGAGGGACAAGACTGGGAGCTCAACAGGCCATGGTACAGATACTTCAGGAAAGACAGAGTTGGGGCTAAAATAGAAGAGTTTTTGAGCATGCCTTTGCCATGGTCAGAGGTTACATTATAGACTGGTCGGGCAGTGAATCTATGGGTGGATTAGAGGAATATAAAAGGCGCTGTCACATTGATAAGAGTGTAAAACAGTCACTCAATTAATATGGAGGGAAACGAGGAGAAAATATGCCTGAAGATTCCCGACAACAGTTTGTTAAATAAGATGCTTATCCAGAATATTGACGGGGAAAGTCATATGCGAAACGTGTGATCAGGATGGAATATGGAAAATGTCTTCAGGAAAAAAAAAATCGTGGTATATGAAGAGCGAGTCATAATGGAGAGGGAAACGCTTGACCGAGTCTTGAGAAATTGGGAAAGACAAAGTGTATGAGCCTTTGGAGAATTGCTACTATATGTATGTTATTTTGAAAATACTTATGGAAAGAGACAGGGCAAGACCATGAGGTACAATTCGGAATTGGTGCAAGGCCAGTGTTGAAGATAGAAGACAAGTACGGCCGCAAACAAATTAAAAGAGCTGTTTGAAGGGAAATGATTGTAAGGAAAATGTTAAGTTTTAAAATGTGTGTTAACAATAATCTAGGGCATTTATGATCATATTAGCGTGAAGTGGCAAGCCCACGTATGCTTGAATGACAAGGGACATTCAGGTTCCTTTCATGAACAAGACGGAGGCAAATATATAGGCCGTTGGGTGTAAGTGTATACTCGAAGGAGTTTCAAGAACTGAGGGCCAAAATAAAAAAGGAATCAGGAGGGCAAAAGAGGACAAAAGTTAGTACTGGCTGACAATATTGAGGACAATTCTAAGAGATTTTAAGTACAATAAAGGAAAAATATGGTAATTAGAGTAAATCCTCCACACCCCACTCAGGAAAATTTGTGTGGAGACACAGGAGTTGGGTAAAGAGCTGAATGAGCAATTCTCTGTTTTTACTGCTCAGAAAGATATAAGAATGAGCAATCGTCGGCAGTGAAAGGCAGTTATTTCAGAACAATTGTTACTGCAGTGGAGAAGGTGCTGAATGTCCTGATACTTCTGAAGGTACAGAGATCTCCTGATACTGATACGATATATCCAACGATACTGAAGTAAGGTCATGGTGGAAATTACAAGTGGTTTTATTGAGAATTTGAAGTTGTCGTTTAGGAGAGATAATGTGCCAGAAGAACTTTGGTAAATGTTATGCTCATATTCAGGACAAAGGCTGGAAACTACAGGCCAGAGAGCCTCACATCGGAATTTGGTAATTTGTTGGACTGCACACTAAAGGAGAAGGTATGCAAGCTCTTGAATGGGCAACGGTTAATTCAGGATAGACAGCACAGCTTTGTAAGTGGAAGGCCATACTTATCGAAACTGATTTTGAAGATGTGACCAGGAGGTTTACGAGAACAGGGATGCTGTACAGTGTCAGCTTGCCTCGGTATGACAGTCTGCTGTGGAAGTTGCGATCATATGGGATCCAAGGTGCGATTGGAGAATTGATTGAAAATCGGCTTCATGGAAGAAAGCAAAGGATGATGGCGGAGAATCAAACAAGATTGCTATAAATAATTTGAATGCACATCGGCCTAGACTCAGAACCAGTGATCAAAGTAACCATTATCCTGCTGTGTGTTTAAGATACTCTCTGCTAGATGGAAATGGCCCTCTATAATTCTTTGAGGGACAAATGTTATCAATGAAGGAAAGGAAGGCCCCATTAATTTCTCGGCCTTTTGGATAATTGATTATCTCTTACGATTTCCTGTCCAATATGTTGCAAATATCATACGAAGTGCTATGAAGCCAGTCAGGATATTCCCAATTGTCCGACTGAAAACATCAAGATGGGGGCGGGTAATATTGCTCTTCACAACCCCTTTTGAAAATATAAGCTATGCTGCAATTTCATGACTAATGAAATGATGCTGTCAGTCCTTTATAGTCAAACCTCGGAAAGATGTGCTGTGCACTCTCAACACGACAGAAGCATTGATGTATAATGGAATGTGCGAGTCCATCATCCTCGTGATGTCCACATTTAATTTGTCTGTATTCTTTGCATGGTTTATCTTGAGTTACAGATTTTTGTTTTGTGCCATAGACCATTGAAAAAACTTACTCGACCGATCGGATCGATGCCGGTTCTCAGAGAACACGTAGCTTTCTCTGTTATCTCCATGAGCTCACGCACATGTCCAAAATGCATGACCAATATTTTGCAACTCAGTTAAGAGCAGACAACGTACCTTTGTGGTTGGGAGAGGGGACAGAATCACTTGTGGAAATGGTGGACCGGATCTGGGAGCAATATAATGAAAATATTGCCTCCGCATAGACAGTATGTTCGGAAGGGGTTGACCCCGAATTGTACCGGGTCTCTGATGGCAGCACAATGAAATGAACCACTGTAGAACAAAGTATTTGATTTTCCATAGGTAGGCCTTGAACTATTTTCGGAAAGATACAGGCGTCTGTATGTAGCATATTGAAGCTATTATCCTAACCACATACAGTAAATCTGTTTCCAAGCGCTTTGCCTCCGGCTTTGAGACTGTATTCTTATAATTCTTTTGACTCGGTTAAATCAACTATCTCTTCATATGTTTGGAACAACAAGAGTCCAAGGTTGAATAAATCTCATTAACAAAAAGCAAAAATAGATGTGGGCGTTGCGTTGACTAACCTGTGACGTTATTATTGGGCTACTAATATTAAATATATTATTTTCTGGATTCATGGCATAGATAAATTGGACTGCCAAGAATGGACATCAATATATTATTTTCTGGATTCATGGCATAGATAAATTGGACTGCCAAGAATGGAGTTAAACTTTTTAACGAATTTGCTCTGGCTACACTAATTGGTGCTTCTCTTCCAACTTTCTTCAGTAAAGGTGAATAAATTAATAAGCAGTAGGTAGTCAAAGAATTGTTACAAAGCTCGTTTCAATTCAGATGCTGATTTGAATTAAATTGCTTTTTCTTTATTTGCTCAGATTATTAATGACATTTTTCCCTCCATCTTGCCTTGATCGTATTTTTCATAAATGGAGGGGAAAGGGTATCACTTCATTTTTTGACTTATTTGTAGATAGCGGTTTTATGACTTTAGAGTATTTTCACGTACATTTAATCTCCCTAATTTCCATTTTAAAAGATATTTACAAATTAGAGGTATTTTGAGAAACCAAGTTAATACTTTTCCATTCCCTCTTGATAATAATTGTATTGGCTTATTGGTGTGGTTAAATCCTTGTGAAAAATGGTTAATAGGATTCATTTATGGATTAATTTCTAAAATACGTCGCTTTTCTAAGGATAACATTAAGAGTGTTTGGGGGAGCGACTTACAAACTATTCGTTCCACGGATATATGAACCAAGTCTGTAAAATTGTTCAATTCGTCTTCCATTTGTGCACGTCCTTCACTTATTCAATTCAAGATATTACATAGAACACTTTTAATCGAAGGTAAATTAGCAAAGACTTTTCCTACTATCAACCCTTTATGTGACAGATGTTGTAATGGAATTTCTTTCTTATTTCATGTTTTGGTCCTGTTAAACATTAGATAAATATTGTAATGCATGTTCCCATATTTTCTCGGTTACTATTCAACTTCATCCCATTACAGTTTTATTTGCTCTGGTGATAAAGAACAGTTTATTTTCAGTGTTGCAATGCCTTGTGATAGCTTTTGGCACTTTAATGGCCAGAAGATCAAGTTTGTCAAGATGGAAGGGCTATATCCCTCCCAGGTATGCAGAATGAATTACCCATACCTTATCATACTTGAAACTTGAGAAGATTAGATGTAATGCTTCGAAAACTGAATTTAGGTTTGATAAAATGTGCCACACTTTGATGGAATGTTTTAATGTTTAATGAATAATACAATGGTTTACTATTTTGTATGTAACATACAAAGTTAATAATTTCTCTGAATTTACTTATTTACATATAAGTCAATTCACCAACGTACTGTTACTGTTACCCTTTTGGTGATTTAATGCATCGCTTTAGGTTAGGGGCCATCGAGACAGAATGTATAGAGGTGTTTGGGAGATAAATTGGGAAAGGTTTGTTAGAGCAGGTCAAACACAAACACTTTAAAACACAGAATTTTTGCAAGAACGTTTGCAGAGTGTTATTTGCAAAAGGCAGCAAATGTTACAACAGGCAGTAGCAGCTTTGTCTGGAAAAGAGCATATACTGTCCTGAAGGACAGGCAGAGAGGAGAAAAGCAGGCTTTGCTCTAAGAGTTGGAGGCATTGTGTGTGCGTGCATGTGTGTGTGTGTGTGTGTGTGTGTGTGTGTGTGTGTGTGTGTGTGTGTGTGTGTGTGTGTGTGTGTGTGTGTGCGTGTGTGTGTGTGTGTGTGTGTATGAGCCAGAGAGAGCAGGAGAGAGAGAGAGAGAGAAGAGAACTGATGGCTATTTCTAAGGCATTAAAACTGACCGAAGTTAAGCATTGGATGAGGAAATTACCAATACCGAGGATTATAGTGAAATATTATGCAAGTGAGGGAAAATCTGTTGAGAAAGACTTAGAACATTTTCCAGAGAATAGATCGTTTGAATTGCAATTGGAATTGGATAAATTGAGGGTGGAAGAACAAAGAGAAATTCCCGAAGGTGAAAGAAGAAAGAGAGAAACGAAGGGCGTTAGAGGCTGAGAAAGAAGGGATATATGAGGCAGAGGAAGTTTAATTCGGAGGAAATATAAGTTAGGGGTAGTTGAAATTGAAAAGGACAGACAGTTTCAATTGAGATGGAGAGAAGTAAGATGATTGAGGCTGTGACCCCTGCGATTTTTGGCTAGTAGAGATGTAAAGCCAGTTACTCCTTTTTTATGAGGGAGATATATATACATATTTCCAGCTTTTACAAAGGCTTTTGGGAGCTCAAAATGCCCAAAACAGACGTGGTCTCTAATGCTTCAAGGTGCAATGAAGGGAAAAGCACAGATATCTCAATTACGACCTATTCCTGTTGTTGGGGAACCTTTCATTATGGTTATTGTAGATCGTGTAGGTACCCCGCTGAAAATTACGTCTGGGAATCAGTACTTATTAACAATTATGTATACAGCGTCGAAATTTCTGGAGGCTATACCAATGAGAAATATTATAGCCAAAATGGTGGTAAAGGCTCTGGAAAGATTTTGGTTGTGTTTGCGCATCAGGTTAGATGCCCTTTAATGTTGATAAAAGAACAGTGTGTTAATGAGGATGTGCAGTTGAATTTGCTGGATTACGTTTTTACATGTAAGGATAGGTTACAAAAAGTGTGGACTTAGGCTCAAGAGAATTTAAAAATGGCTCAGGGTAAAATGAAGCCTTTATGTGACAGGAAAGCTAACGTGAGGAACTTTAAGACAGGAAGGAAAGTTTTGATTTTGTTTTCAATACATGACAATCCTTCGAAAGCTAGATTTTCTGAACTGTATGTACCATGGATCCTGTGTGCCTGTTTAACTCAGCAATTTTAGAAAATATGGAAGAAATGTTAGGCCATCTTAAGTCACAAGAGCTGATGCAGTTTAAATAATTACTTTTTAAATACACAAATTTATTCCCTGATGTTCCAAGAATGATGTCAGCGATTTATCATGATGTAGATGCAGGAGAAGCAAATCCCATAAAACAGCACCTATATAGAATAAACATTCAGAAGAGTAAAATAAAGAGTCAGAAGGTGGAATATATGTTGAGAAATTATGTTATTAGACCTTCCAATTCAGATTGGTGTTCTCCTTGTATTTTGGTACCGAAATCAGATGGAAATGTTACGTTCTGTACAGTTTACAGGAATGTTAATTCAGTAACTAAAAGAGATAACTGTATTGATAGATAACTGTATTGATAAAATTGACAAAGTAAAATTTCTTACTACGTTGGATTGGTTGGTTACGGGTGTGTGCCTTTAACTAAGAGGGGAAAGATATTTCGTATTTTGTAACTCCATCCAGTTTATACGAGTATAATGTGTTACCTTTTACTATGAAAAATGCCCCTGCCACATTCCAAAGGATTATTAATTCGGAAATACAAGGGTTAACACATAGAGTTGCTTATATTGATGACTTGGTCAGAAAAAGTGACGCATGAGAAGAACATCTGAAGGAATTGGACAAATTGTTTTCAAGATTATCCAAAGCAAACATAATAGTTAATTTAGCAAATAGTCAATTTGCTAATTACACGGTAACACATTGTAGTTGGCTATGGCAAAGTTGCACCTATTCAAGTTAAGGTGAATGCAATTTCTGAATTTTCTATTGCCAATGGAAAGAAAGCAGTGAGAATGTTTTTAGAAAAGGCAGGATATTGTAGGAAATTTTGCAGAAATTTTTCTGAGGTTGCTTTTCCTTTAACCAACATTTTAAAGAAAGGGGAGAAAGTTGTGTGGACTAAAAGTTGGTAAGTAGCTTTGGGAAATTTTAAGGAGATCCTATGCCATTGCCATGTGTTAAAATCTCCTGATTTTGACAAATCATTTTGTTTAGTAGTGGATGCCAGTGAGGGAGCAGCAGGTACAGCTTTATTGCAAAAACAATGACATTAACCATTCAGTTGCCTAGTTTTCAAAACCATTCTATGCTCATCAAAGGGACTATTGCACTATTGAAAAATAACTGTTATCTATCATATATTCTCTGCAAAAGTCTGAACTGTATCCTTGTACCTCTCATGAACCAATTGTGATATTCACTGACCACAATCCTCTGGTGGTTTTGAATAAAATGAAGAAAAAACATAAAATTGTTAAACTGGATGTTAATATTATAAGAATATAATCTGCAAATTAATCATATCAGAGGTATAAATAATGTGATGGCAGATTTTTTTGTCAAGATGTTAAAATTGATCGTGCATAAAAGTGCTTCCAAAATTGGGTTGTTGTATTATAACATGTTATATATTGTGTGCCAGATCGGGGCCGCCGCTGTCTACCTCCTGCTCGGACTGGGGCCGGGGCCGCCGCTGCCTTCCCTCTGCCCAGATCAGGGCCGCCACCTCCTTCTTTCTGCCCGGACCGGGGCCTCCGCCTGCTTTGCTCTGCCGAGGCCGGGGCCACCGCCTCCCCCTCGCTTCTGCCCGGACCGGGGCCTCATAACATACTCCGAACATATAAATATAGGAAATGGCAGGCGGAGGCCAACAGGTTGGATTGCGACCAGGTATGGTACGACCTAGGAGGGGAGGCAGGCCCCTCCAGCCCGGGTAAGAAACCTGAATAGGAAAAGGCCACTCTGATATAAAACCTACGACCCAAGGACCTCGCTGCCACATCCCAGCTTGCTTGGCCATGGCACACAAAGCATGGGTCTAAATGGTGGGGCCAGTACTGCGCACACTGCTCTCCACCTAAAAGCTCTTTTGTGCAGGCCCGAGGACATGTCTACATCCTCCCCCTCCACGTCCTCCCCCTCAAAAGATGCTCACAAACTCAAGCTAGCATGCTGGAACATCAGAACCATGCTAGACAAGGCTGACAGCCACCGACCTGAATGTCGGTCTGCCCTCAACGCATATGAACTCCTCAGACTTGACATCAACATAGCCGCTCTCAGTAAAGTCCACCTTGCAGATGTAGGCAGCCTCCAAGAATGCGGCGCGGGCTACACATTCTACTGGTCTGGCAAGCCTATGGATGAACCTATCTGGTGTAGGCTTCATGGTCAAGAACTCCATTGCCTCCAAACTCGAAAACCTCCCAACAGCCCACTCGGACCAGATCATGTCCATGCGACTCCCCCTTCAAAACAAGCGTCGCATCACCCTCTATGCTCCAACCCTCCAGGCAGAACCAGCAGAAAAGGACAAGTTCTACACTGATCTGCGTGACCTCATTCAACGCACCCCTACAGCCAACAAGGTTGTCATCCTTGGCGACTTCAACGCTCGTGTCAGCAAAGACTCAGAAATCTGGCCAGGAATCCTGGGCAAGCATGGTGTCGGCAAGTGCAACGACAATGGGTGCCATCTGTTGGAGCTCTGCGCAGAATAGTGGCTTGTCATTACATACACTCTTTTTCAGCAGAGGGACAGCCTGATGACTACCTGGATGCATCTCCAATCCAAACACTGGCACCTCCTGAACTACGTCCTGGTGCGAGAAAGAGACAAACGAGATGTCCTCCACACCAGGGCATGCCCAGCGTGGAATGCCACACTGACCACTGGCTTGTTCGCTGCAAGCTCAACCTTCACTTCAAGCCAAAGTCCAAGAACATTAAAGCCCTCAGAAAGAGGTTCAATGTTGGAAACTTGCAGTCTGACGAAGTGAGAGGAAACTTCCAGGCAAACCTCAAAGCAAAGCTCGAGGATGCAATCCGCCTGACACACTCGTCCCCTGAAACCCTCTGGGATCAGCTGAAGACTGCCATACTGCAATCCACTGAAGAGGTACTGGGCTTATCCTCCAGGAAAAACAAGGACTGGTTCGACGAAAACAACCAGGAAATCCTGGAGCTGCTGGCAAAGAAGCGAGCTGCCCACCAGGCTCACTTTGCAAAGCTGTCCTGGCCAGAGAAGAAACGAACCTACCATCGCGCATGCAGCCATCTTCAGCGCAAACTCTGGGAGATCCAAAATGAGTGGTGGACTAGCCTCGCCAAATGAACCCAGCTCAGCGCGCACATTGGTGACTTCAGGGGTTTTTATGAGGCTCTAAAGGCTATGTACGCCCCCTCACCCCAAGTCCAAAGCCTGCTGCGCAGTTCAGACGGCAAAGTCCTCCTCAGTGACAAGATTTCCATTTCCAACCGATGGTCAGAACACTTCCAATCTCTTTTCAGTGCCAACCGCTCAGTCCAAGAATCCGCCCTGCTCCAGCTCCCTCAACAGCCCTTAAGGTTAGAGCTGGATGAGGTCCACACCCGGAAAGAGACATAGAAGGCAAATGAACAACTGAAAAGTGGCAAAGCAGCAGGTATGGATGGAATTCCCCCAGAGGTCTGGAAGGCTGGCGGCAAAACTCTGAATGCCAAACTGCATGAGTTTTTCAAGCTCTGCTGGGACCAAGGAAAGCTGCCTCAGGACCTTCGTGATGCCATCATCATCACCCTGTACAAAAACAAAGGCGAGAAATCAGACTGCTGAAACTACAGGGGAATCTCGCTGCTCTCCATTGCAGGCAAAATCTTCGCTAGGATTCTCCTAAATAGAATAATACCTAGTGTTGCCAAAAATGTTCTCCCAGAATTACAGTGTGGATTTCGCGCAAACAGAGGAACTACTCACATTCTTTTTGCCCTCAGACAGCTCCAAGAAAAATGCAGAGAAAAAAATAAAGGACTCTACATCACCATGGTTGACCTCATAAAAACCTTCGACACCGTGAGTAGGAAAGGGCTTTGGCAAATACTAGAGCACCTCGGACGCCCCCCAAAGTTCCTCAACATGGTTACTCAACTGCACGAAAACCAACAAGGTCAGGTCAGATACAGCAATGAGCTCTCTGAACCCTTCTCCATTAATAATGGCGTGAAACAAGGCTGCGTTCTCGCATCAACCCTCTTTTCAATCTTCTTCGGTATGATGCTGAAACAAGCCATGAAAGACCTCAACAATGAAGACGCTGTTTACATCTGGTACCGCATGGATGGCAGTCTCTTCAATCTGAGGTGCCTGCAAGCTCACACCAAGACACAAGAGCAAATTGTCTGTGAACGACTCTTTGCAGATGATGCTGGTTTAGTTGCCCATTCAGAGCCAGCTCTCCAGTGCATGACATCCTGTTTTGCAGAAACTTCCAAAATGTTTGGGCTGGAAGTCAGCCTGAAGAAAACTGAGGTCATACATCAGCCAGCTCCCCACCATGACTACTAGCCACCCCCACATTTCCATCGGGCTCACAAAACTCAAAACGGTCAACCAGTCTACTTATTTCGGCTGCACCATGTCATCGAATGCAAGGATGGACAACGAGATAGACAACAGACTCGCCAAGGCAAATAGCGACTTTGGAAGACTACACAAAAGAGTCTGGAAAAACAAACAACTGAAAAACCTCACAAAGATTAGCGTATACATAGCCATTGTCATACCCACACTCCTGCTCGGCTCCGAATCATGGGTCCTCTACCAGCATCATCTACAGCTCCTAGAACGCTTCCACCAGCATTGTCTCTGCTTCATCCTCAACATTCATTGGAGTGACTTCATCTCCAACATCGAAGTACTCGAGATGGCAGAGGCCGACAGCATCGAGTCCATGCTGCTGAAGATCCAGCTGCGCTGGGTGGGTCACGTCTCCAGAATGGAGGACCATCGCCTTCCCAAGATCGTGTTATATGGCGAGCTCTCCACTGGCCACCGAGACAGAGGTGCACCAAAGAAGAGGTACAAGGATTGCCTAAAGAAATCTCTTGGTGGCTGCCTCATTGACCACCACCAGTGGTCTGATATTGCCTCAAACCATGCATCTTGGCACCCCACAGTCCGGCGGGCAGCAACCTCCTTTGAAGAAGACCGCAGAGCCCACCTCACTGATAAAAGACAAAGGAGGAAAAACCCAACACCCAACCCCAACCAACCAATTTTCCCTTGCAACCGCTGCAACCGTGTCTGCCTGTCCCACATCGGACTTTTCAGCCACAAACGAGCCTGCAGCTGACGTGGACATTACTCCTCCATTAATCTTCGTCTGCGAAGCCAAGCCAAAGAAGAAGATATATTGTGTATTGTTATTTCTTTTGTGGTTATAAGACAGTTTATTGTAACTGAATTTTAACTGAAGAGTTAAAATTGACAGAGTATATAGAGGTGTTTGGGAGATAAATTTGGAAAGGTTTGTTAGAGCATGTCACACACAAACACTTTTAAGCACAGAATATTTGCAAGAGCTTTTGCAGAGTCTATTTTCAAAAGGCAAGAAATATAACAACAGGCATTAGCAGGTATTACAAGATCAAGCCAGCAACCACAAAAAAGGCATGTCACACAGGGGTAAAGATAAACAATCATTTTATTAACAAAAATAATCAAATTTTAATTCCCGCTTTTATATCAATGCGCACTGGTTATTATGCAAATTTGTATAACAGTGTAAAACTAATAAATTCCCCATCCTAAATATAACATATGCAATTAAAGTCTAAGTTATTTTTCCAGCCAGCCCACAGAAAAAACTTGGACACAAAACAACAAGACTCACGAAACTTCAATCTCATCTGCAGCAAAAATCATAAACAAAATTCTGTTTGTTTGGTAAACTGAAGCCAAAAGAGAGAGAGAGAGAGAGAGAGAGAGAGAGAGAGAGAGAGGGAGAGAGAGAGAGACAGAGAGAGAGAGAGAGATAGAGAGAGAGAGAGAGAGAGAGAGAGAGAGAGAGAGAGAGAGAGAGAGAGAGAGAGAGAGAGAGCACAAAATTCTAAGTTGACTTCTTATGTTACTTGCAGAGAGAACAACAATTGCTTGGTCCATATCCTTCTGGCTGCCTTCGGAATGTTCAAGCCTTTTTGAAATCCCAACATTCCAAACTGTCTTACAGACAATGACTCATATTTTGGGCCTTCTTCCCTTCCACAGCACCCCCAGTGGTAGTTTACCTTCCAAGTCCAGAAATTTATAGATCATTTTCTGCACATTCTCAGTCCGTCTACCATTCTCTCAGCATCCACCTTCACCTTGGCTCTCTAAGATAAACTGTCACTTTTCACATAAAACCACAGAACACATAGGTCAAGGTGCACAACAGAGAACTCTGTAACACAGGTTTGTCCATAAAGGAGCATTTATAGTCTGGAATGTCATGTGATCTTTTCAGGCAGAGAGGAGAAAAAACAGGCTTTGCTCTCAGAGTTGGAGGCAATGAGTGTGTGTGTGCATGTGTGTGTGTGTGTGTGTGTGTGTGTGTGTGTGTGTGTGTGTGTGTGTGTGTGTGTGTGTGTGTGTGTGTGTGTGTGTGTGTGTGTGTGTGTGTGTGTGTGTGAGAGAGAGAGAGAGAGAGAGAGGGGGGGAGAGAAAGAGGAGAGAGGGAGTGGGACAGACATCAGTTTCAGGGATACAAGCTGGCAAGGTTTGAAAGATCTCCTGGTCAAAGGAGGAGATATGTACTTAGATTTAGAAGGAGGTCAAGTAGGTTAAGTAAGTTAGTGGAGGTAAGTTCAATTTTGATTCTATTTTCTAGTTCAAAGATAATGATTGGCAACTTTTGTCGAGGTGAATATCTATTGGTCCTCGGTTTTGGGGTCCTCTGGGCTCTTCCTGTATTCTATGCTTTGAGTTATAAAGGCCAGTATACTAAAAGCCTTCTTCTCCACCCTATCCACATGAGATTCTACTTTCAGGAAATGATGAACCGTTACTCCTTTTTCTTTTTGCCCTCCCATATACTATGTATGTCTTGTTTTGGTTATTTCTTCCAGAATGACACACCACACATATCAGCTTTAAATTCCATCTGTCATCTTTCAGAATGTTAATGATGGGAAATCAGTGGATGTTGTCAATATGGACTTGAGTAAGGTGTTTGATACGGTTCCTCATGAAAGCTTAGTTAGGAAGGTTGAGGCGCTAAACATTATTTTTGAGATAGTCAAATTGATTTAGCAGTGGCTTGAAGGGATATGCCAGAGAGTCTTAGTGGGTAACTGTTGTGGTGTGCCTTAGGGATCTGTATTTGGCCTTTTTCTGTTTGTCATTTACATTAATGATCTGGATGATGGTGTGGTAAATTGGATTACTAAATATACGAGTGATTCTAAATTAGATGGAATTGTGGATGATGAAGAAGGTTTTCAAAGATTGCAAAAGGATTTGGACTTCTTAGAAGAGTGGGCCTCATAATTTCCTCAAACAATTCAACAAGATTGGTCAAATATGACCTTCCACGCACAAATGTATGTTGGGTGTTCCTGATCAGACCTTGTTTCTCCAGATACTTATACATATTATCTCTAAGAACGCTTTTGATTAACATACCTACCACAGACATCAATCCTCCAGGCCGATACTTGTTAGGCTTTCTCCTCGAACCATTTTTAAGCAAACGAGTCACCTTAGCAATAGGGCAATCCATCGGCACTATACCCATCTCTACTGACATTTGCAAAATCCCTGCCAGAGCCGCTACCCTTTCCTCATTGACTTCTCTTAATGTTCTGCAGAACATCTCATCGGCACCCGGAGACTTATCCACCTTTATATGCTTCAATAGCTCCAGTACTTCCTCTTTCATAATCAATACATTTTCTATAATTACCCTCTTTGCTTCCTTTACCCTGAACAATTCAATATCCTTCTTAGTCAATACCAAAGAAAAGAAATTGTTCAAAATCTCCCCCATTTCATATGGCTACACGTACAGTTGTCCTTTTTGATTCTCTCAGGGACATGTTTTATTGCTCACTCTCTTTTTGCTATTAACATATTTATAGAAATATTTTGGATTTATTTTCACCCTGTCTGCTATAACCACCTCGTACCTTCTTTTAGTTTTTCTAATTTCTTTCTTAAGATTCTTTTTATATTAAATGTGTTTTACATTAAATGCATCTCCTTTATTCCTTGTTTCATATATTTATTGTGGGTTTCCCTCTTTCTTCGAACTAAATTTCCAATCCCTTGAAATCCACGATTCTCTCAAATATTGGACTCTGTCTTTTACCCTATCTACAGCATAATGATTTTGGACCCTCAAAATCTCACTTTTAAAAGACCTTAATTTCCCTGCTACATCCATATCATAAAACAAATCGTTTTATGCTATGATTTACAAAGGCCAGCATTCAAAAATCCCTTCTCATCTCCTCAAATCTAACTTTTCTGCACTCGCAAACCTCAAGCTTAGGTCCTGACTTATCCCTTTCCATAAATACACTGAAGCTAATGGCACTATGATCACTGGACCCAAAATTCTCCCAAACACATACTTCCTTCACCTGACCTATCTCATTCCCCAATAGTGGATCCAACACTGCCCCTTCACTAGTCCTCTTCGTATTGCTGCATACAACAATCCTGAATACATTTAGCAAATTCCAATCCATCCAGTCCTTTCATGCAATGGGTTTTACGATCTATTTTTGGAAAATTATAATCACCCTCTATCAAAATCCTGTGCTTATTACAAATATCTCCTGTCTCCCTAACTTAAACCCGAGCCACAAAATGTATGTCAAAGTACATCTATTCCACACAAGAACCCTGAAAACTCCAGGCTAAGTTAGAAGCAGTATCATCCACCAAGTGCCAAATCCTTACATGTATTAAACCTCAATAGCAGTTAGTAAATCCTTAAGATAGATACTTCTCTCTTAAACACGTCATCCTCACTTAAATAAGAATCAGAGGGACAACTAAAACCTAAATGGACGACTTTTGCAGTTACCCTTTTCCACAATGGCATACCACAGTCTGACATAAATCCTGCACGCAAAAGGAATCAGAAATAGTCTTGACCAACCTTATAAATCTGGATCCGAGGTAAGATCGCTATAGTTGCTAATATTATGTTTTTATCGTCGTTGTAAACTGGTCTCCGTATCAAAATTAACCCTCAACCATTTTTTAAACTCAGGAACTCACCAAACAAGAAATCAAACTTAAAAAATACGCAGGGTTGTAAAATCGAATTCTTAATCACATCTGCTTCATATAACTGATTTGTTTTATGTTCTCTTACATTCTATTTTTTTTTGTGATTCAATGGATAGGAACAATTATTAGTCAACCATCAACATATCATACTGGTCTTTATCTGGCAAAACAACATTCCGAATTTATTTTTGTGTATTAGTTTCACTGCGGACAGGGCACATGAACTATGTCAGCTCTAATTTATATTTTTCAAACGTACCCAAATCGCGGAGAAAGCAAACATCAAACCTATGAATGAATTATACCACCCGAAAAGGGATTAAGCAAAGCGAAAATGACCACATACGCTTTGCTCCCATAATTTTGTTTTATATTGCACAGCATGGTTTGACTTACCGTTCAATTAAATATTGCAAGTGAACGCATGAGTTTGAATTAGATCTGGTGCCGTCAATATTCAATTTCATTCCATGAAGCACTTTGACTTGAGAAGCTGGAGAAACAGGAAATAGGATAGTCCTACTCGGCTGCCCACCAATAACAAGTCCCAGGTTTCATTTGTTTCTCAGAGACGCCGATTTGAATACAAACGACATTGGCGACCATTCAGCTTCGTAGGTTTTTCAAATAGTAAATTAAAAATAAACAGTAGAAAAGCAGGTTAAGGACGAGGTACTCACTGGGATAAACATACGGCATGATTCCGTTCACAAATATGAATTGAACGCCC
The DNA here is from genome assembly GCF_036971445.1 of Narcine bancroftii. Lineage (NCBI taxonomy): Eukaryota > Metazoa > Chordata > Chondrichthyes > Torpediniformes > Narcinidae > Narcine > Narcine bancroftii. Next base: position 206,975,216 of record NC_091473.1, on the reverse strand, counting down.
CACACGTTAAAACATATAAAATGATTTTTTCCACATTCTCTCCGAATCTCATGGAAACCAGCGTTTTCTTTCCCATCGTAACATCAGTCAGGGAACCAAGATTCCTTCAACCAGCTGGCGATCTTAGACGGATCCTTGAATATCCAGCGACGTATTAATTAAAGCAGAATAAATACTAAATGCAATGGCAAATCTCCAATTGTTAATAATAGGGAGGATTAACAAAGCTACTGACTAGTCGACAAGGTTCTGAAGCTGAAAGGTTAATGTATTGCTGCTGATGGTTCTTCAACTACTGTGCGTATCCCAAACACAGTGCTACAAGGCAATACAAAAACTCTCAACTCGTTGCTGCCCGCAGAGCCACGTGAGATTACACGTTACTGCACAGCACATGCAACGGAGAGAAACAACTCACAGCATTTCATACGACCCACACCGATCACAATCAGACGCCAGGCTGCACGAGAAAGGATAGGGCTCCGGCTGCCTCGAGACTCAAGCACAATCAATGCTTTATGCACTCTTAAGGCAGCGATCACGCCAGTTGATCTGTGTCAGATATAGAGCCCCAAGGGTTGGCCAATTGATAGACTGATTGACCACACTAAGTTGCATCCACCCGGAAAATCCAGCAGGATAACGAGCACGATACTGGCAGAGAAAATATTGCAGACAAAATAAATGGTGGATTGTCGGAAATGATCTAGAATCCGATGTAATCTCAATGACCCCGAACAGTCTCCTTGAACACATTATTTAAATATACCAATAAACCTTCAACGCTAGTGATAACGAATTGATAACTGTAGACACACGTGCATTTCCTTTACTGAGGCAGAAATCCTCAAGATAGTGATACTTTTTGTTAATGATGAACACGCAGTTGGTTTGCATTACCCAAAGATTTTTTTTTACAGTGTAAACCAGAACGTATAGAACAAAGAAAGGACAAAGGAAGGACTTATATAGATATTGAAAGTTACATTGACGAGGATGGAGCTTGAAAAACTCATGGCACATGAATGATCCATGAACTGCACAATCACACTACATTGTTATTTCCACTTGTTTGTGATATATCGGTCGACAATAGACACACGGATTCATGCAAGAGGCTGTACAACTGCGTACTTTCATAATATTTTCTGAACCCCATGAAATGAGAAAAAAAGATTAAAACAGATTATTAACATGATTGCCCAAACACACGACCTGTCCACAATCGCAATTCCTGAATTTCTCCTGAGATTGAATGTCTCCTCTCTTCACAGTCAGTCTTTAGGAATGATTTGGACTTGAAACGTAGACATCTCATTTTTACTCATACATGCTATGCGACGTGCTAGTTTTCTCCTGCAGATTATGCTTTACTTTATTGAAAGTTCCCATTAATCATCGGCATAGATTTGTTTCACAAAATTCCATCAAAAATACAATTAAATAAAACCTAAGTATACTTAAGAGTTCGTGTTGAAGATTTACTGTTTAGTTTTATGACCACTTCCTTTCTAAATGTTGCATTTCAAGACATTAAAATCCATTATTATCTCTGCTCTGAACCTGGTTAATCGAGTCACATTTTTCACAACATTCTGAACCGCAATTAAACTACTATCCTGTGAATTTATAGTATTAAAAAAATCATAAATATTCAGGCTATCTTCGAAAAGTACAGATCAAGTAGAAGATAAAAAGAACCCAAGGCATGTAAATGACGTTTTAATCCAAGTCGTGTGGGTAACAAGGTATTGCAGCTGGGAAGATATTGTACGGCAGCTGGTGGCGTTTCAATCACCGTGACCCCATCCCCACAGTGAAACATGTCAATACAAAAAGGTTTCAATTACATCTTACCACGGAGTCACATGACAATAAGAGCAATGTATTTAAGACAGTGAAGACGTCAGAACCAAGTTCACATGAACGATACCGAACGCCTTCATAAATAAATGACGGACCCAAAAGCCACCTGAGGGCACTGAATAAAGTCGACTTTCCGATTCGATAAAACGAAAAAATGCAAGTTGTACAATATCTCAAATTTGCCCTAGTATTCATGAAGCCGTATGCAATGTTATAGCTCATTTCGTTCCCCAATATACACAATTATTCAACCTTTTGCGTGTCCAAATGTCAATATATTCCAGCCTTAAATATATACAGCATCAATATCTGCAATCAATTCGCAGTGTAGAAGTTCCCAAATTAGTAAATCTCCCAGAACGTTATTCACTTCTGATTTCACACCTGAATTTCTGACCCAATGTATTAATGAAGAAACAATTTTTCTACATTATCCAGCCGAAGGAAGCAGATGCTCAACAATAATCCCTCTCAGCGTACCGAGTGCATCAGAGAAAATACATAGCTTTAACCAGCAATAACTAGACAACGAATGACTTTATTAAAGACTTCTGCTAATCGCCTACCATATCTACTACTCTCCAATATTCAAAATAACAAAATTCAGAATCACATTAATCGCTGTTGAACGAAAATATGTTGCCGTCATTCCAAGATTACTTCATCCTTTGTCAACAATTTTCTCTCATTGATGGAGTTTTTTGATTTGGCTTTCCTTATTTTATCAGGTAGAACCAACCTGTTGGTCTGTTTTGAGAGACATGCCATCTTCCTCTGCTATTCAGAAGTCTGGCATTATTTTATCCACATTTCATTCATGCAGTCATTCTCCACCTCGCACCCCAATCCACAAACTGACCAGATAAACTTATTTACCGATTACTACCCTGATCACCACGGGTTTTCCCATTTGGCGACAATTATTCCCAATCATATCTGTATCTCAATAAGCCGCCTTTCTCTCCTTCCAATTTTTTTACGACAGGTATTCAAACTGGAACATTAACTCTGTTTCTTTACCTACAAATACGGTCTAAACTGGCAAGAGCATGTCCTATTTGTATTTATTATATTCAGATCTGAAGGTGTTTCATCCTTACTCCTACAGAGATTCTTAAAGCACAGATTCAGGAGATACTCGCTTGAGAACTGAAATTATCATCATTCATTTGCCTTAGGTACAATGGATGTAACAGGAGGATTGGCTGTCCTGTGCTTACACAAACCCAGCATGTATACGAATGGCCAAGTGGTTTATATCGGTGGTGCAACACTCCGGTGTTCCAACGATCACATTTCTTGAAACTAAATTTTCTTGTTTGGAAGAATGATTCAGCAAATGGAACTTCTGCTTCATAGAAGCACCATCTCTGGTCAGAACCTAACCTCCAGTGCTTTTATTATATCCAATTTTCTGTTTCCTCCGCTACTTTGCATGTTGCATTGGGTGATCAGGGTTCCTCCAAAGTGCCAAAGGTTTGATCGATTAATTTGCTGCTGGTAAATTCTGCCGTGATAGCTTAATCCGAGAGATGTTAAACCAGTGGTTTTCAAACTTTCCCACTAAACATATCTTCCACCATAACCAATTCCTAAGTGATTACTAAGGGATTACTTTAGGTGGTATGTGTGAGGGAAAGGAAGATTGAGAACAACTGATCTAGACCCAATTGTTACTGCAACATTTTTGCTCAGAAAAAAATCATTGACCCATTTCCTTTGGAGTATAAACGCGTGCACATAACGAATCAATTAGGTACGATTAAAACGGTGGTTTTCAAACATTTTTCTTTACACTCACATACCACCTTAAGTAATCCGTTACTAATCACAGAGTACTTATTGCATAAGGATTTCTTAACGTGGAATGTGAGTTCGGGGAAGCAGTTTGGAAACCACTGTGTTAAACGAACAACGTGGAGAACGGAGCGAGACTAGTGTTACTGATTTATTTATTGTTATGCTTTCCCACCTGTCTTTCTGCAAATTTGTTTATTTTTCTCTTTTCTTTCCAGCAGTTTGAGACTAAGGTGGAAAAAGTAAGATTTCGTCAATGGAGGAAAACCTGTGGCGGTGCGAGAGATGCTTACTGAATTTCTTTCATCCTGATGTAAAGTAGTATTTTCAACATGCAGCAAATTCAAACTTAGCACACCACAGGTCCCAATGGATAGAGTATAAAATCATTGCAAGTTATAGTGAATTTATAAAAATATGGAGGGGGAAGCCATAGGAATAGGGTATGTGTAGTGTAATAATTTTATGACACCGGTTTGGCAATATCTGGAGTAGAGGGGCGACGTCACAAACAAGTGAAATTCGAATTGCGTGTGCATTAATTCTATTTTAGTATTAAGAATGATTTGAAGTTGGGCGATCAAGCGTAAGTGTATTTTGAAAATCGAATCCAGAGACAAAACAGGCAAAGGTAGCTCATTGCAAAATAGTCGACATGAATAAAGGTACAGTTGAATATTACTGGGAATGGAGTAATTGAGTTAAAACGAGAGGATCGGTATTCTGGGTTAGTATTCGTTGGAGAGTGGGAGGCTGAAGTATCACCACACAGAAATTTTTACAATCGTGAGCAGTCTAGATTCGACGGGAATTTCATATTTTATTTCCGCTCAGGACAGGGAAGCCGAAAACTAGAGGAGGTAGATTTAAGGTGAGAAAGGAATTATTATAAGAATATCAATGAGATAAATTATTTTATTCAGAATGTAGTGGGTAGATGAAATGCGTTTCAGTGGAAATAAATAAAATTACGACCTTAGTGAAACACAAAAGGCTGCAGAAGTTGTGATTGTAGTAAAATCACCGAAATGCTGACGGATTTAATACGAAAAATGCTGGTCATTTCAGCATCCAAAAAAGAAAAAAAGTTAAATTGCCGACATTTTGGGCATGAGCCGTTCTTTCCTTGAAGAAGGGCTCACAAAAGTACATTTACAATCAAATGAAAAAAAAAATGTTGATAAATAAGAAATTAAAGTAAATTATTTTGGAAACTTATAAAGTATAAAGAGATATAATGAGAACTAAGCAAATATACTATGAATTAGAGAGAGGACACACAAGGTTCATGCATGCAATTAAAATACAACAAATATCTAGAAGAATTATAGCAACTAAAAGAAATGAAAACACATTACTTATAAATCTCAAGAAAATGAAATCTTTAACGAAGTTTATAAAAGATTATATCAGTCTGAATCGTTTACAGATGAAAATAAAATAGAAGAAATTGTGTCCCAAGTAAATTTACCAAAATTAAATGCAGAAAATCAAAGAATATTGGTCAACCCATTTACTCAAAAGGATGTTAAAGAACCATTGAACTCATTACAAAATAATAAGTCTCTGGATGAAGATAGTTTTTCCCCTGAATTTTATAAAACATTTTAAGATTGATTAACCTCTCCATTTATGGAAGTATTACAACAGATGGGAGAGAAGAACGATTTGCCAGAACCAATAACAACAGTGGTTCTGAAAAGGAATGACCCTTTGAATCCATCATCATATATCCCATTTCATTGTTAAATGCAGATTATAAAATAGAATTTAAAATGTTAGCAAATAGTATAGCGAAATATTGAACTAAATTAATAAATAAATATGGGCCTAACTGGATTTGTTAAAAGAGAAAACAAACAGATAATTTAACAAAGGTAATAAGAATAATACATAGAGCTAAGAGAGTGTAATATTTACTTTAGACTCTCAAAAATTCGTTTTATATAATTAAAAAAAACTTTATGTATTCGTTCAAAAAACAAATGATATATGACATATACAGTAATTAAACATGAATATGAATTTTTTATATATATTTAGAAAAAATGAAAAGAAAAGATTCCCCCATTCAGCCAACTCTCCTAAGGAGAGCCGTAAAAAAAGTAAAAGGAAAAAAATATTTAAAAAGTTAAATAAACATATTAAAATCAAATTAATATAAATTGAAATGTAAATATTCCGAATATAACATATAACATAAAACATTATAATTATCACACGAAACATATGTATTTTTTCCATTATGAAACAATATTTCAACTCATTATGTCATCTATTAATATCAATAATATTTGTTTCTTTTCACATACTAGCAATACATTTTTTCGCTATGGATAAAGCTAAATATACAAATGCAAGCTGAAACTTATCTAATCCCAAGCTTTTCAGAGGTTGCAAACTACCCAATCAAAATACTGTTGGATCTAAAACTATTTTAATCTTATAGAGATATTCTAAAAGCGATTGAATTTTCTTCCAAAATTATTGTATTTGTATACATGACCAAATAGCATGAAAAAAAGTTCCAACCGTATCACCACATCTAAAACACAAATCTGATTCATTAAAACCATATTTTCTTAATTTGTCAGGAGTCAAATATAATTGATGTAAAAAATTGTTATTAATAATTGCATAACGTGCATTTATCAATCTAGTTACACTATCATAACAGATATCAAACCAATCCTCTTCAGAAAGAGTAAAACCGATATCCACTTTCCATTTAATTTTAGATCTATCCCAAACCTTTTTATCCATACCATCCAGTAATATTTGATACATAAATGAAATATAACCCTTCTCTGGTACCTTCATAAGAGAATTCTCAAATTAAGTAATTTTAACTAAAATCATATCTGTACCCAACATACATTTTTACCAAAGATCGAATTTGATTAAAAAGAAATGAAGAATTCTTATCAATACCAAAATTTCCCTCATCTGATTAAAAGATAAAAACGTACCCTCTTTAAAACAATCTCCCAAATTTTTCACACCTTTTAATCTCCAATGCGATAAACTTTGATTATGTATTGAAAAAGAAATAAGTTGATTATTATATAACGGGGTCAAAGCTAATAATTTAACCCTAGAACATATTTTATATTTCTTTATCCATAACTTCATTAAATGTTTTAGTATTGGCACATTATATTGTTGTAACAAATTTATATTCCACCTAAACAAAAATTGATGGATTTCAAATTCAGAAATACTAACCATCTCAATTTTAGCCAACTAGGAGGCTGTACCACATCCATCAATGAACTAATAAATTTAAATTGGGCTGCCTCATAATAATTTTGAAAATGTGGTAAATGTAATCCCCCTAACTCATATTTCCAAGTTAATTTATTCAAATCTACTCTCGAAAATTTACCCCTTCATAAAAACTCCCCAACCATTTTATTTAAATCTCGAAAAATAATTTTATCAAGTAAATAGATTGAAACAAATATTGTATTTGCGGAAATATATTCATTTTAATTGTATTTATCCTTCCCATTAAATTAATAGGTAAATCTTTCCATTTAATCAAATCGGTTTTGATTTTTTTCATTAACGGAGCATAATTTAATTTATATAAAGATTGATAATTAACATTCAAAATTATACCCAGATATTTACTTTGGTCACTCCACTTCAAATTAATAATATTCTTATAAACTGAATAATCTCCTTCACTTACCGGTAATATTTCACTTTTTTTCTGCAATTAACTTTGTATCCAGAAAGACATCCTTATTGTATTAAACATTCCTTCAAATGCAAAAGTGACTGAACTGGGTTTATTAAATACGTCATCAGCAAATAAATTAATTTATACTCCTCATCTAAAACTTTCATACCTTGTATCTGTGCATTTTTTCTTATCAACTGTGCTAAAGGTTCAATCACTAACGCAAACAAAGCTGGTGATAAAGGACAACCTTGACGAGTTGATCGAGTTAACTTAAAAGATTCCAAAATCAAACCATTTGTCAATACTCTAGCCACCGGTTTACTATATAAAGCCCTAATCCAACCAATAAAAGAAGGACCAAACTTAAATTACCCCCAAACTTTAAAAATTCCTTTCAACTCTATCAAATGCTTTTTCTGCATCTAAGGATATCAACATCAGATGATCTAAAGATTGTAGAAATCTATTAATCAAATTAATCATGCACACAATGTTATCTGAAGCATATCTATTCTTTATAAAACCTGTTTGATCAATAAGAATCAACTTTGGTAAAAAATTAGCCAAACTATTCGCTAATATTTTAGCTATTATTTTATAATCTACATTTAACAACGAAGTTGGTCTATATGAAGATACCTTCAAAGGATCTCTATCTCTTTTAGGAATTACTGTAATTAAAGCACCAGAACAAGACACAGGTAAATGATAATGTTCTCCAACTTGACATAATATATCCCCAAACACTGTAGATAAATCATCATAAAAAACTTTCTAAAATCAACCGAAAATACATCATCACCAGGTGATTTACCGTTCAGCATTTCCAGCATAGCCATTTTAATTTCCGAATCAATAAATGGTTCTTCAAACTCCTGTATATCTCATTCCTCTAATATTGGTAAATTGAACTGTGATAAAAAAGGATCAATCGATCCAGTTTCCTGTTTTCTTCAGATATATATAACCTTTTATAAAATGAATAAATTTCATCATTAATCTCACGAGGTTTATAAGTAATAAGAGAATTCCGTCTAACAGCATTAATAGTCCTCGATATCTGTTCTTTCTTTCATTGCCACGCCAATACCTTATGTGCTTTCTCTCCCCATTCATAATATCGTTGTTTAGCCCTGTTAATCATGCACTCAAATTGATAAGATTGCAAAGTATTATATTCCAGTTTCAACATAGACTATTCTATTTTCTGATCTTCTGTAGAGTCTCTCTGAAAATCCTTTTCTAACTCATTAATCTGTTTCTCTAATTCAAAACTCTGATTTAATTGATTCTTTTTAATTTTAGTATACCTAATTATTTGTCCTCTCAAATAGGCTTTCATAGCATCCCATAATACAAACTTACTTTGAACAGAATTAGAATTTTCTTTAAAAAAAATTGATTTGTTTTTTCAAAAAATCAATAAATTCCATATTTTTTAAGAACATTGTATTAAATCTCCAACGATGTTATTTGAATTTTTTCAGAAGTTTCATGTGTAAATCACCCTACATTTATATTCGGCTTTTTGTATTTTCTCTTGTAAATGTGCCAATACTAAGAAGAAGTCAATCCTTGAAAACGATTCATGTCTAGATGAATAAAAAGTAAAACCTTTCTCTGTCGGATTAAGACGTCTCCAAGTATCTATTCATCAATGGTTGGACCCAGATTTCCATCTTGGATTTTTTAAACTTTCTTCGGAGATGTATCTAGTAAAGGTTGCAAAACACAATTAAAATCACCACCAACTAATATATTATCATTAGCTTGACTCAAACATGAAAAAGCATCCGAAATAAAAACTTCATCATCTGTTTTTGGAACATAAATATTGACTAAAGTCCAAAATTAACTAAAAATCTTACAATTCAATTTAAGAATACATCCTGCCTTTTCCTCCATTGATTGTAATTCAAAAGATAAAATTTTATGTATCAAAATTACTACACCTTTAGCTCTAGAATTAAACAAAGAAGAATATACATGCCCAACCCAATCCCTTTTTTAATTTCACACTTTCCTTCACATTCAAATGTGTTTCTTGTAAAAAGGCAATATCAATTTTCATTTTCTTAATATACACCAAGACTTGCTTATGTTTAATCTTACTATTTAATCCTCGAACATTAAAAGTAGCAAACCTCAACTTTGACATATCTACTATTATTACTAAATACCAATAATAAGTTTATATAAAAACTGAAATCAACATGTATAGGCCCTCCAATTAAAAAAATCATGAATTAAAAACTAAAAATATTTTACAATAAAAAAACATAGAAAATGGGAAAAAAAGAAAATCCCCCCCAAAAAACTATGAAAAGGTAGTAATCCCCTAAAGAAAAATTGGGTGTGAGTCACCCACCAGTGGCTGATGACTATTAAAGAACTTATTGCAAATCTCTCCCTCCCCAGTCAAACAGTCAGTAACATCAAAATATTAAAATAACAAAAGAAAAAAATAGAATAAGAAAATTCTTCTTTTCATCCAAAAGATTCCCATCTCGAAAATCCCATTTCAGAAGGAGGTAGACTCTTTACATTCCCGTTTTTCCCATTTCTGCCATTTCTTCCATTTCCAGAGCTACCAAATATTTCTTTAGGAGATAATGGTGGACTATGTCTTTGTCCTCTTATATCTGGCAATAAATCAACAAAAATCATTGCTTCACAATCAGTTTCAAAAAACCGAAATTGATAGTCTCCATAAAAGACCTTCAGCACTGCAGCGTAACGAAAAGTAGACTTATAACCTTTACACCACAAAACATCTTTAACTGGATTGAATCGATATTGATGTTGAATGAAATCCTGACTCAGATCAGGATAAAAAAAGATTCTGCTATTCTGAATCAATAATGTGGTTTGTCATTGTCTCACATTTTGTAATGCAAGTTGAAGTATTGCTTCTCTATCCAAATAACTCAGATATCGAATTATTACCAGTCTCAGGGGTTGACCAGCTGAGGGTATTCTTCTTCAAGCTCCATGTGCTCTTCCCAGTGCCAATCACGCAGATAAAAATTCTTGGCCTAATATATGCGGAGTCCAGTCTTTAAAAAAATGAAGAGGATCTTGTCCTGCTAATCCTTGTGGCAAACAAACAATTTTCACATTATTCCTTCTGCTTTGATTTTCCAAATAATCTATTTTTCTTTATAGCTCTTTCTCACGATCTCCCAATTCTATGATTGATTTTTTCACCTTCAACACTTTTTATGTGTTAGAAGTCACTTGTTGCTTAGAGTTCAAAAAAGCAGTCTGAAATTTTTTCAATTCTTCATAAGATACATCCACATGTGTCTTAACCCTATTTAATTCTGAACACATACCAGCATTCATTTGAACCATCTCATTCATTTGAAATGACAACAAATCCATTCCAGGTTTTATAACAGCTTGAATAATTGCATTCAATTGCATACACTGTGAATCAGTCAATCTCAGCTCTGCTCTCTATGACATAGTGGCAGAACAAGGTAACTGCAGCTCCTGCTGCAACTCAACAGAAGGGCATTTTAGAAGTTTTACTGCCGATCTGGCCTCCCAGCGACGGCACCCCGACTTCCTCAGGGAGTCGCCAATGGTCTCTCCCCGTATGTTGTTGTTTTCTTATCAATTCGCGAAGAAAAACGATTTCTTTAGATTGACATGCCACCTGATGCATTTCCAAAAATGGAGTCGTCTTCCTGCATGCTCCCTCCATTGAAATCGGAAGGCTTTCCAAATCGGGGTCCACTTCTTAGGAACTCGCACCTTCTTCCAGAGAATGGGTAATTCCAGCGGCATCCTTCATTTGGTGAGCAATAGGTATTTTTATTCAGCCCCCACAGGCGATCTTTGGGGTTTAGGCAATGAATAAATTGAGCCTGGGGCTGTGTCAGGTCGTCTTGGCCCCAGATCTTCAGCACTTCGAAAATATAACTTCTTATGAACTTGAGGTTTAGTCATTTTACCATTAGTGGCCATAATAATTTCTTAATACTTTAAACTAAAAGTTAAAAAGTTTAAACTTGAAAAGAAAAGGTTAAAAAATGGGTATTTAGTAATCTGGCCAGAGAGGTCGAGATTGCACGTCTAGACTCTACGCCATCTTGCCATGCCACCCGTTTTATAGACTTGAATTGGACTTTTCATTGAAAGTGCTAGGAAAATGTGGGATAGCACCCGTATATATAAATTTTGTGGGAGCTCTATATAATAAACCTAAAGTGAAAATGATAACAAATGGACAAATGCCAGAATATTGTTATTGACTCGATCAAGTAGACAAAGTTGTTCATTGTTACCTTCATTATTTAATATTTGCATAGATCCTTTTGCATAATCAATTAAACTTGAAATTATTATTAATAATAATAATAACAACAGTTTTAAAGTCGACAGGAAGGGGCATAGATTCGTTTATTTGAAGATGATGTTATAATATATTTGAATTAACAAGAAAGGTCATTAAGTAAATTGTATTTCCGATTAAAGGAATATGCTGTCGTATCTGGCTGCAAAATAAATTGTGATAAAAGTGAAATAATGCCTATAGTAAAAGCAGATTATGAGCTACATAAAAGAGAAAGTCAGTTTAAAAGGCAGAGAGATGTAATTAAATATCTAGGCAGATTATGAGCTACATAAAAGAGAAGGTCAGTTTAAATGGCAGAGAGATGTAATTAAATATCTAGGTATTAAAATCGAATTTATTTAAATTGAATTTTACGCCATTGCTTAAGAAAATAGAAGAAGATTTTCAGAAATGGATGGATTTTGTTACCTATAACATTAAAAGTAAAGGTTAACTGTATAAAAATGTATATATTTCCTATAGTACAGTACTTACTGGAAACGTTACCTACATTTATACCATCAATTTTATTTTTCAAGATCTAAGTAAGTATGTACGGAAATTTATTTGGAAAGGAGTAATGACAGGAGCTTCATTAGAAAAAAAATAACATGGAAATTTGAAGTTGGAGGACTACATCTTAAAATTATTGTAGAGAAGCACAATTGTGATTTATTTCTACTTTCCTGTCAAGAGTGACAGAAGCCAACATGGAATCAGATATAAATTAATAAAATAGGATAAGATGAGTCAGAGGATTTTAATTTAAATGAAGTGAAAAGGTGTTTATTTTTGGAGATAGAGATAACCTTAGCTAAAACATATTTTTAAAATATGAAATAAAACACATTTGGAAATGGGAATAAAGAATTTTTCAGAATCAGAATCAAGTTATTCCTTTTACAATAAATAATCATTTAAAAATATTTGGTTTAATAAAGCAATAAAGAAAATAAAATGTTGATTTCAGGGTACAACGTTAATGAAATTTGAACAAATGAAATTAAATACTAAATGAAAAGTAATACAATATTTTCTCATTACAAGTTAAAGCTTATGTAAGAGAGAATTTGGGCCCAGATTTGATATTACCTGAACAAAGTCATTTGGAAAAATTAATCATAGATATAAATATTTAAAAACGTTTATTTCAATTATATATGCAATTTTGTAAAAAAGTAATGTATAAACGAGGAGTTCATAAATCAAGACAAAGATGGGAGAATGATTTAAAAGTAGATGTTTAAGAGGAAGCTTGGTTAGAATTTTGTCAGGATAGTATGACTAATACAATTAATGTTCGGTAGAGAATGGTACAATATAACATTTTTACATCAACTATATCTTACTCCACAGAAGTTAAATGGATTCAGTTCTACTTTTACAGATAAATGTTTTAGATGTAAGGAAGAAATAGTTACCCTTATTTACATTCTATGCAGGAATGTTCAAGATTAAGACACTTTTGGATAGAATTTTGTTTATTTTTGAAGAGTTACAAAAGTTAAGTTTCCAGAAGATCCAAATATTCTTTTATCTGGAAATATTTCTGACACAGAATTGAAAATGAAATTTAAAAAATTATCACGAGCAATTTAATAAAATTAAACTTCTAATTCTCACTTTGTTAGTTTTAGATTGGTAACAGTGTTTGAGCTACCGAAAGAAAACAGACACACACGCCGAGAGCACTTCAGTTTATACAAATCTTTATTACAAAATCTAAAGCTGATTTCAAACTACAATATGTAAGCCCTTCCCAATTATACTTATCAACGCCTGGACAGGTCCCAACTGCAGAAGCGAGGCAATGCTTCTCCACCTTCCCCGATGTTGGTTGGACTCTAGAAGTTCTCCTTCTTGCTGAGAGATGTTGCCAACCCTCAGGTAGACTGAAACTTTAGCAGCGGGACCATGGCTTATATTACCCAAAAACCACTTACCTAAGCATCTATTCCCAGCACAAAAAAAAGATAACCGAACAGCCTTGGCTTCTATCAAATACCACAATTTTCTAGATTATCACTTTGAATGCAATGATTTACTTAGCTGCAAGACAACTTTATAGCTTATCACTTTGAATACAATGATCTACTTAGCTGCGAGGTCTCGTTTCACAGTCTGTGACCAACAAAATCCCATCAATCTCAAACAGCAACTGGCTAACAAGCAGGAAGATTAAATGTTTTTGGTACCAGATTTCTTTTTGTCAGATAACTGCATCTCTTGGCCCCATGGTGGAATTTAGCTGAATATGTCCGTTGATTCTTACATTATTCTCAAAGTAGGTTACTAATACTCAGCCTTGCATAAGCAAAAGCATGGTTTAAATTCTCCATTAAAATCCCAAACTTCATCCGATATTGAGAAGTTTAAATCCATTTCCCAGCATTGTAATTTTAAATAGTGGGTATTGCCTTAAATAAAAAAAATATATAAAACTGTTACAAGAAGGATAAAAACCAAATCACTCATTCACAATATTCGCATTGGCAGCTTCACATGAACGAGAAATCTGAGATTGAATAAAATGACTAATTTTCAAATATCTAAAGAATTGAATACTGGGTAAATTAAAAATTTCAGACAGTTGTTTGCATGATTCAAATCTGGTATCCACGAAAACATCATTATAAGATTGAATACCTACTCTGTGCCATTCCCGAAAGACAATGTAATGTAAAGAAGATTTAAAAATTGGTTAAATAATATAGGATTTGAAAAATAAAAATTGAGGAGCCATGGTGTTTTCTAAACTGTACAGGAATTCCGATAGAAGGACTAACAATACGATAGTAAATTCACTGAATTGAAGGAACTGGAAATGAAAATCCAAGAGGTGCAAAATTGAAAATATTGCACGGTTGTCATGATTATAAAAATGTGGCAAAAACATAAGCAAACGTATATTGATTGCCCATGAAATAATCCTGACATTAGGTAGCGCCATACCTCCATTTGTTTTATATTTTGCAGACGTACTTTAATTAAGCAACGGTGCCTACTGTTAGGTAAAAACATCATGAGTTGGGACCGGAGAAAGAGTCACCCAGTACTAAGGAGTAACAGGAATGCAGGTGTGACCTTGTACGCTCAAGATAAGTTTGGCAATAACAAGCTGATGAGCAGCAGACTAACAGAGAAGGGTAGCAACAGCTTATTCATTGGACAATGTAATGGTATGATAATTTACTAAGTGCGTTTCCTGATGTATAAAAAAAACACCACTTGCTGATATCAGGAGAATGCACCTTCTCCAACTAACACTGTTAGTTGCAAGTGTTACAATCCGGTAATAAAGAACCTTGATTTCGACTCAGTCTGGTATCTGACTCACTCATTCTCGAACAAAGCAGACCTAACAATTTGGTGACCCTGACATGATGGGTGAGTGGACACTAGACGACGGTTTCTGTTTTTCTTGACAATCATCTCAGCCGGCTGACAAAAAGGTCCAGAGAAGCCTGTTTTAACAAAATTCTCTCTCTTAAAATCTTTATGATTGTCAGTAAGAACTGGAGATCGGACAAATTAGACGATCATAATTGAAGGTCGTCACCTGCCAGGATTGTAACACGTAAGTGTTTACAGGCAAAACTATAAAAGTCCTTAAGGTGTTTTAGTGACATTTGATAAGTGCTTCGCCGACAAACTACTAGAGTTTAAAAAGTCTTTATTGTGACGTTACAAAGTCAGATAGAGTGAGAAGGTGGTCTAAGAACAATTGGGGACCTGAGTTTTCTGCCCTAAACCAGTTATTAAGAGGAGAAATCTCCCACATGAAGGTTGGGCTTTGAAAGAAAACGAAGGTTCAGGCTTATTGGTCTCAATTGTATAAGACTCGCTTATAAATGTCCGGTAGGTATGATAATGTCCGTACACTTGAAAACTTAAGAATTTATTTCCCAAATTCGCCGTGGAGGAATACCACAGCAGACATTAGAGACCTTGAGACGACAAAGAGTACTCAGAGATGCCTGCCTGGTGAACAAGGGCGACGACCAAAGACTGCAAAAGCTGTGTCCAGATCAGGTAGGAGATATCAATGAAAAAGTTGACAGAATCTTAAGAGACACACGGTTTACTTGAAATATTTTTGACAAGTTAAATGAAGGTATTCCCAGCATCACCAAGGAGTATAAAGTTACATAAATTCATAGATTGGTACAGGGAAACTGGACAAAAATATAGCCCTAAAACTTGGTTTCCTAGTTGTAACCTAACTTTCAGACCTCTTTGGGAAAACAGAGAGTGGAAGACGAGCAATCAGAGTATACAGGACAGTCTGAGGTCCACGGGAGGACCAGACTTGGAGACTGTTTCACTAAAAAAACTTTTGTCATCCGGCCTGCAAGGAGACATTTTTAAAGGTGATTTTTGTTAACATAGATCCTCTAAACGGACAAAACCTAAATTAAGAGAGGCATTAGGAAGCGACCCCACAGCAATGGCTGCACAGTTTCCTGCTAAGACCTTTGACCAAGTTATTAGGGAAATTAATCAGGAATTAGAGAAGCGAAATACCAGTAAAGAGGCATTGGAGAAACAAAGAATTCTCCGAAAATGTGTAGATCGCTGGAGGAAGTTGGGGTGGTTACTCGGGAGCGCCGAGATGTTCCTGGCAGGTGAGGGAAACAAAATTCTAAAGTGTAGGGTCTTAGATAAGTTGGAAGAAACAAAACACAGAAGGGAAAGGAAAAGTGCCTGTTTCCGGTTTCCAGCCAAGAAGTGTCCGGGTTTGCTCTCTCCCTCCCTCCTTTCGCCCTCCCCTCTCTCTTCTCTCCCCTCTCTCTCTTCTCCCCCCCCTCCTCTCTCACCCACTCCCCTTCCCAATCCCAATCTGTGGCGGTGCTGCCCTGAAATCCCCAGGTTTGGCAGGGCAGAGAAATACAATTTGGTTTTAATTTTGTGCCCACAATTCCAGCTCTGCATCAAATGGGATCCTGTTTTATCCTCTCTCCCTCCCTCTTTCCCGCACCCCCACCATTGTGGGATCAGGGCAGACGTTGTGGGCTGACGTGTAGGTCACTCGAGGTGGGAGGGAAGGAAGGAGTGGTGGTTCCCAGTGCTGGGAGACCCAATCTGATCCAGACCAGTGATCACAGGATGAGAACCTTTTAAAAGTGTAACCACGAAACGGAAGTGTTAATCTGAAGACTTTTCTCCCACTGGGGCCAGTGCAAGGCATTTTCTCTCTCCATCTCTCGTGCTCTGTGTATCTGCCTCTCTATCTCTTTTTCTCGCTATGCTCTCTTTCTCTCGCTAGGCTCTCTCCCTCTCTCTCTCTCTCTCTCTCTCTCTCTCTCTCTCTCTCTCTCTCTCCCTCTCTCTCTCTCTCTCTCTCTCTCGCTCTCTCTCACAGTCTCTGGATGTATGAGATGTCATGTATGTACTCTGACAATAAGTCTCTCTGACATGATCTGATTTTACGGAGACTTGTCAGGGCAGTCATGCTCCCCAGGGCTCTAAGCCTAATTAAGGTGGCAGGCCATTCCCTACAAAACACAAAGGAAGGGAAAGGAAATACGGCGGCTGACAGAGCAGCCAAACAGGTTACTGGATATCAAGAACCTATACAGGGGATGATTCTGAGGTCCCATGGCAAAAAAGAGTAATTAGAGAGAAGAGAAAATAGGAGTAAGTTGAGTGACTAAAAGGAGAAGGAGGGAGAGGGACCCCCACCAAATATTGAACACCTGATAGAAATACAGGAAAAAGCTAGCCCAAGTGAGAAAGAGGAATGGATGAAAAGCGGTGCTACACGACAGGAGATAATCTAAAGAGGACAAAGGAGGGATTGTAAGGTAAAAACATCATGAGTTTGGACCGGAGAAAGAGTCACCCAGTACTAAGGAGTAACAGGAATGCAGGTGTGACCTTGTACGCTCAAGATAAGTTTGGCAATAACAAGCTGATGAGCAGCAGACTAACAGAGAAGGGTAGCAACAGCTTATTCATTGGACAATGTAATGGTATGATAATTTACTAAGTGCATGTCCTGAGGTATAAAAAAAACACCACTTGCTGATATCGGGAGAATGCGCCTTCTTCAACTAACACTGTTAGTTGCAAATGTTACAATCCGGAAATAAAGAACCTTGATTTCGACTCAGTCTGGTGTCTGACTCATTCATTCTCGAACAAAGCAGACCTAACACTACACTCCCATAAATAAGACAATACAGCCGAACCAAGCGGTTAAAAAAGATTTAGAGATAGATATTGGTATTTATTGATTGAAAAAGATATATACAAGTTGGTTAAAATATTTATTTTAATGGAATTAATACGATCAAATAAATATATAGGCGATCATTGTGTTAAAGACTATTTCAATTGCTTTAACATAGTTAATAATTTTTCCTCAAAACGATGCTTATAATTCTTTGTCATTTTAATACCAACGTAAGGAAATATATTTCTAAATATATTTCTAACAATCTTAAAAGGAAAACTAGCATATATTGATGAAGGTGAGTTCAAAGGAAAAAAGTTCACTTTTATGTTCATTTATAATTTGA
This sequence comes from Narcine bancroftii, assembly GCF_036971445.1. Taxonomy (NCBI): domain Eukaryota; kingdom Metazoa; phylum Chordata; class Chondrichthyes; order Torpediniformes; family Narcinidae; genus Narcine; species Narcine bancroftii. The sequence continues at coordinate 206,957,002 of NC_091473.1, read as the reverse complement.
AAACTGACAACATTTTGAAGGTAATGACAATAAAAAGGGTAAAGAGGCATCAGGGCATGAAATGCAAAATAAAGTTTATCTTCGTAAAGAGAAACTTTATATTCAATTCCTTTTCTCCATATCCCTGAAATATCCTTACCCTCTCTAAATGTAATCGCGAGTAACTCAATAGCCAAATCAAAAAGTAATGGACTTAAAGGGCATCTTTGTCGAGTGCCACATTGAAGATCAAAAGGTTGTGGCAGTTGTACGTTGGTAAGAACTGACGCTGGTCTGCATGAATACAATAATTTATTCCATATAATTAAACCAGGACCAATTTCTTTTATAGATCATGAAAAAATAGAACCATTCTACCCGATCAAACATCTTTCTGCATCTAGAGAAAGACTAATTCAGGAGCCTCAGCAGAGGAAAAATGAAGAATATTCAATAAGCGATGTACATTAAAAGATGGATCACGATTTGTCATAAAGTGGTCTGTTTCAGAAATAATTACTGGTAAAATATTCTCCATTCTAGTGGCAAAAACCGTAGCTCGAATTTTAACATCGGCATGCATTAAATAAATGAATATATAGGAGGAACATTCGGTTGTATCTTAACCATTCTTTCCTAAAACACACATACAGAGGCTTCATTAAATTATTCTGGAAGCCACCCTGCTGTAAAGAATATGATAACACCGCAACTAAGTTAGATGAGAAAGAATGATAAAATTATTTGAAAACCCCCACTGGAAGCCCATTGGGTCCCTGAGACTTTCTAAATTTTAATGAGGAAATAGCATCAAGATTATTTCCTTACATGATTCAGGCACATCTAATTTATTGAATTATCCAAGGAGATCATGGGAATATTTAGCCGTTCAAGCTAATTCATCATCAATCTATTATAGTTTGTACCTGCAGAAGTATAAAGTCAAGAGTAAAATTTTGGAAATATATTGCTTCTCTCCAAATGATCTCAAGTAATTTTACCATTATCCTTATGAATGTTGATAATTTGTCACTTAGCTCCAAATGCTATGAATTGATTGGCTAAAAGCTTGCACAATTTATTATTGTGAACAGATAACTGAATCTTGGTCTTCAGGAGTTGCCATTGAATTGGATATATTGGAAGAAGATCAAATTTAATTTTAAGATCAATTCGCTTTTTATATAAATGTAGAATTTTAATTTGAGCATATTGTTTATCTATTTGTTTAATTTGATTAATTAATCATAATATTTATTTATTAGCCTTCGTTTTTTAATTAACAATATAAGAAATAAATTTTCGTCTAAGAAAGGCATTCAAGGTATCTCAAACAACCAAACTGGAAGTTCCCAATACGACATTAATGTCAAAATAAAAGTTACCTGATCTTCCATATATTTCAGAAAATCACTTTCTGAGAATAAAGGTGAATTGAAAGGCCAATATCTTTTTGTTTAAAGGCGATTATGAATAATCATTGATAATATAACAAGGGCGTGATCCGATATTACAATGCTATGGTAGTCACAAGAATGAGTTTTTGGATTAATTATCAAAAAGAAAATCAATCCATGAAAAAGTATGATGACCATATGAGAGGAAAATGAATATAGTTTGCTTTTAGAATTAAAAATGCACCAAATATCAGAAATATCACAATCTGATTAAAAAAAAGAATGAATCAACGAAGTGGACGAATTTCATTTTGCAGAGATAACAGATGAATGATCTACAAAAGAGTTTAACCCACAATTAAGCACTCAATAAAGACTAGAGAGTGTGGACTCAAGTCAGGGAAAGAAGAAAACAATATAAAAAAAAACACCAGCATTATTAATCTTAGAAAAAAAGCACTGATTTAACGAGCATTTGTGTCTAATACGACAATGTACTTATCAAATGGAATGTTTTGATTGACAAGCTTTATTTTGAAAGGAAGAATAATAATGCTTCTCCCTCCACTGCACCCTGACACAAGAGTTATCATAAGAACGAATATGTTTCTCTTGTAAAAATGCAATTGTGGCTTTGTTGCTTTATATGTAAAAATATATCCCTCCGTTTCACTGGATAGTTCAGGCCTTTCACATTCCAGCTAAGAAAATTAATAGAATTAGCCATATTTTCAATTGATTAAAATGATGAATTTACAAATAAAATTAAGAACAATAAAAATAATCCACAACTGGAAGATTGTTCCATCTGTACAAACAATGTTCAAACAGCAGATGGCAGTCTTTCAGCAAAAAATGCAAACAAAATATTTAGGAGTAGATTGGTGAAAAAACCATACAGTACTAATAAAAAATATAATAATAACGGGGATAAATGAAAACAATCTCTTCCTCGTCCCCGCACCTCCAATCTGAAGACTCGATGACTGTTTCCCTTAAATCAATCTCACATGAGAGCAAGACATAAGAAATAAAATCATGACATTGGAACCATAGATCCATCTTCGACATTAAATGACATTATAGTTGATAGAGTCGTTTTGCAGTCCACATACTCGTCTTTCCTCTTTTGCTATCAATTCACCCATTGGAAAAAAATCTATAATCTTAAATGCAGTTTATGAGAGAGTCTCTAAATTTACTTTGGACAGAGAATTCCACTGATTTACTTCTTTCTGTGAAATTCAGTTCTTACGTCTTTCTGTTCTTCCATGAATATTGAGGCGATGTCCTTTAGTTCTCTTCCCACCAAGCAGTGGAAACTTTGCTACCTCTATCTTGTCTATACAAGCTATATTTTGCTACGTATCTTTGAGATCCCATCTTATTCTTTCACATTAGAGCACGTATATGTCTTAGAAACTCAAAAATTTTTTACATGCTAACCCTCTTATCACCTGAATTAACTGGCCAATTTACTCTGCATGGTCTACAAAATCACAAATCATATCTCACACAAGGAGGTCAGAACTGCACAGAGAATGCCAGATGCAGCATACCAGTACCGTGTGCCATGATACAAGTTTCTCTACGGTCTGAAATTAATTCCATCTTTCCAGCAAGAAAAGAAAGATTCAATTTATATTCTTGATTACCTTTTGCCTCTGCAGGACAACTTTTGCATTTATGCACAAACACCCCAACTCCAACTGAGCAACGGCATTTAAGTAAGAAACTGATTGTTACGAACTAACAACCCTCTCAACATTGTTAGGGACTAAAAAGACTTTGTTAGCACTAATAAAGGAACAGTAATGGAAAAACCTCATCACCTGATGGTAAATTCAAAATAACAGATTTTAATTAAACCAACAATAACATGACACTTCTTACATATCTCTAACTTAAAACCTAAATTAAACACCCACTATGCACGAAGGAAAACATTCGTGTGTGCGTGCTAGCATCACAAACTCTGAAAAGCCGATTTAAAACCTTAGCATAATTTTGGTCTTGCTTGAAGGTCTTACATTTTCAGTTCAGAAATAATTATGAAGCGTTTTTAAAAATCACACCTTCATTCCTCTTTAACTTAAATTTCTTTTGATGATTTGTCTTTCAGAAATAATTTCTTCACACTACTCTTTTCTTGACTTGAATGAAGATTCCAAACAATGCAACTGCCCTCTTTATCTTAAAGAGAGAGTCAGAAGTTGGCTTATTTATTTCAAAGCCACTTATTCCGTGATCTTCTTTTCAGGAGTAGCATAGGCTCTTCCCCGTCTGTGGGATATATTGCTGTTTTCAATCTTGTCTGAACAGGACGGCGAATTCCCTTAAACTGACATCTTTGTCTCTCATTTTGATAACATATTTATTGAAAATCTCTCATTTTACATGGTATGCAACACCATTTCTTTGTTTGAAGTCCATAATTTCTCTTGACACTTATGTGTTGACTGCATCTATGTCCACTTACTTACAGAATCAAAGTAATTAACTTTGTTTGTTGTTTCTCTCCTATTTCCGGGCTGTCTGGAATGTACTAAAAAAACAAATAATCCATTGTTCCACCAATCTCAAGAGACATCATAATAATCCTCCATAACTTCTTGCAATGCCACAGCATACGCTTCAGCTTTCAAACGGTCTTCTGTGATAACTGATGTTTAAAATGCAAATGCTTTTGTTGATGCTGAATCCAGGTACTAGGTGAAAATAACCATGTGTGTCTGAAGAATGCAAATATTCCATAGCACATTTGTCACATCTCTTTCCACAAAGATAAATTTGAACTTCTAAATGGTCAAAAATTTAAAAGTACAATCATTCTTGTAAATATTAAACCCTAAAATAATACTATGCAAAACAGGCAAATATAACATCGTGAAATTCAATCAACAATGACGTTGCCCATAGCACATTTGTCACATCTCTTTCCACCAAGATAAATTTGAACTTCTAAATGGTCAAAAATTTAAAAGTACAATCATTCTTGTAAATATTAAACCGTAAATAATACTATGCAAAACAGGCAAATATAACATCGTGAAATTCAATCAACAATGACGTTGCCCTTGCCTTTTATGAATGAAAACCAAAGCAAAATTAAACTGCAGTTCAATTATGTCCCATTCCTCTTTTTATTATTTCTCAAATGCCACCATATTATTATTAGTATGGACAATGATTGATTCCACAGCAGTGAAAACATATACTTCAAAATGTTTTAAAGTGAATACAAAAGGCAATAATACTTTTTAAATAGTAGAATAATTCCTTTGGATTTGATTTAATGAGATTTCTTAGATACATAAGCCACTGAAAGATGAATATCTTCAGAGTTATCCTTTTATTAAAAATCATGTTTGTTAAATGCTTTCTTGCACGTGGTTTCTCAAATAAAACTTCCATTCTTCATCAAAATATTATTCACGGGAAGAGTAATGTCTGCAAAGCTTTTACAGTACTTCCAATAAATTTCCCCCATTCCCAGCAATCTTCTAACAGTTTTTTCACTCGTGGGTATAGGAAATTCAGAAACTGTATTAACCTTAACCTGAATATGCTGCAATTTTCCTTGGCCAACAACATAAACAAGGTAAGTAACCTGAACATAACCAAATTCACTCTTAACTAGATTAACAGCAAGATTGTCTTTCAAATGTTTATCAAACAAGTTATCTTAAAATGAATCTCACATGTATCTGCTGGTATCACTTCATGATCCACACCATCTTTTACTTTATTCAAGATAAAGATCTCAGTTGAATGTTGTTTCTGCTGTACATCCAAATTTTCACAATAAAGTTTTAACAGTTAACGTGGCAACTCTGTGTTTTATATCTCCCATTAGAAGTCTTAGCCACGTAATTATCTTCACTCACCTTAGATTCTATCTCATAAGGCCATGAAAAATTTTCCCGAAGAGAATTAGAAATTGTTGAAAACAGCACTAGCAATTTAATCCCTGGTTCAATTTGTTTCTTACTTCTATGTCATTCCAGACGTTTGATCTTCAACACTCTTAAATTTTAAACATATAACAATTTATAGTAAGGTAACTGGACATATCAACCCTTCTAGTCTGCACCGATTTACATGGAACTCCACTAGTTCCACCTACCCACTCCCATGCCCATAACCCTCCATCCCCCTCACATCCATGTAGTCATCCAACCTCCTCTTAAATGACAGAATTGACACTGCAGCAATTACCTTTAATGGTAGATAATTCCACTCAGCCACCACTCTCTGAATGAAGAGGCATCCTCTTGTGTTACTCCTACGTTTTCCCCCCTAACCCTTAACTTATGACCCATTGTTCTCATCTCCCTTACCCTCAGGGGAAAGAGACTTTTCACATCTAATCTTCATAATTTTAAATTCTTCTATCAAATCCCCTCTCAACCTTCTATACTCCAGAGAATAAAGCCCCAGTCTACTCAATCTTTCTCTGTAGTCAAGATACTGGAATCTAGGCAATATTTTTGTAAACTTTATTTGCACCCTCTATATCCTTCCTATAATCTGGTGTCGAGAACTGCACACAATACTCCAAACCGGGCCTTACCAAAGCCGTAAACAGCCTCAACATTACCTCCCAGATCCTATATTCTATGCTATGATTTATAAAGGCCAGCTTTCAAAAAGCCTTCTTCACCACCCTATCTACATGGGAATCCACCTTCAATGAACTTTGAACCATTATTCCAAGATCTCTCTGTTCCTCAGCATTCAGCAATGCCCTCCCTTTTACTGCATATGTCATAATTTGGGTTTTCTTCCCGAATTGAAGAACCTCACACTTATCTACATTAACCTCCATCTGCCACCGTTCATCCCTCCAGTTCATACAGTCCAAATCCTTTTGTAGTCTATGACAACTCTCCTCAAAATCCTAAACCCCCCCTATTTTTGTATCATCCCCATATTTACTCACCCAATTCACCACCCTGTCATCCAAATCATTAATATTTATAACGAACAACAAAGTGCCTAACACCGATCCCTGAGGCACACCGCTCATCACCAGCCTCCATCCTGACCGATAGTTGTCCACCAAGAATCTCTGGTGCCTATCTTTCAGCCACCTTTGAACCCATTTTTCTATCTCTATATTAATCCCTAGAGACTGAACCTTCACTAACCTTCCATGCAGAAACTTATCGAAAGCCTTACTAAAATCCAAATCGAACACATTAACTGCTTTACCTTCATCAACCATTCTGGTCACATCTTCAAAAATTCAACAAGATTTGTCAAACGGGACTTTCCCCTTACAAACCCATGTTGAGTGTTCCTGATCAATCCCTGCCTATCCAGATATTTATACCTATTATCCCTAAGAATTCCTTCTATTATTTTCCCCACCATTGATATCAAACTTATTGGCCGATAGTAGTTAGGCCTACACCTTGCACCCTTTTTAAATGGTAGATCCATGTTTGCAACCCGCAAATCCTGCAACACCACACCCTCCTCCAGTGACCATTGAAACATCATTGTCAGGGCCTCCCTGACCTCACTTAAGGTCCTGGGAAAAATCCCATCAGGACCAGGAGACTTACCTTACACACGGGCTTTGAATGGTCTCGAAACTTTGAAACAAAATCCAACAAATTTAGCTGCATGTACTCATTAACCCACTGTTCTTTTTACAAAAGTACAGGTTATTTAACTTCATATCCAAATACCATTTCAACAAGACTAAAACCTAAGGATCCCTCACTGCAAATAAAAGAAATGAACACTTTCATCCCAATCCTCTCACCTCTGGACAATAAGTCATAATCAATGTTTTTAAAGTTGAATGGAACCTCTCCAAAGCTCATTGAGATCTGGGTGATATGCATATGATGTAATTTCTTTAGCTCCCAATTTATAAACTAACTGTTGAAATACACCCGACATAAAAGTACTCCCCTGATCTGATTGTATTTATATAGGCAAACCAAACTATGTGAATTAAATAACTAAAGCCCCACACACAGTTTTTGCTTTAATATTATTGAGTAGTATTGGTTCAGGAAACTTGGAAGTTGAACACATAATGATCAACAAATATTCATTTCCATCTTTTGCTTTGGTCATTGGACCAACACAGACAACAATTACCTAAGAGAAACGTTCTTCAAAAAGAGGAAAAATATTTAAATGTGCAACAGTGGACCCTTATTAAATTTTGCCACAACTTTACAAGGGTGAGAGGTCTTACAAAATATATTCACATCTTTTCTTAAATTAACCTAATAAAATAGTTTCATAATTTTACATGTATACTATAGGCTATGTTTAAAATTTCATTCCCACAGGCTTTAGGAACTACAACTTGATGAACAACTGCTCATTCTTAATTTGACATAATCTCACATGATTTCTATTTTCTCATTAATCAACCCTCATTAAAATAAGTTCCAAATGGCACTTTCTTAATTTCCTCATCGGAGAGTCCTTTCGCTCTAACTTCAGCAAGATCAGTAACTTTATTTTGTTTTTCTATTGATTTTTCTCCGAATAGTTACAAGTATTTTTCCAGCTGAGTTTGACTGTCACAAACTTCAGACCCCTTTTCTTTGAATCTTTTTATTGAGTTCTATAGAACAAGCACACATTTTATAGAAACACAATGTTACCAAATATAAAGAATATAACTACTTTTCCTAAAATAAAACACTAGCCATACATAGCTTATGTCAGAATGGCAAAAAAAAAGAAATAAAAAGAAAATAAATCTAAACCCCTACCGAACAGACTTGAGATGTTTAGACATAAAATTAAAGGCAATATAGTTTTTCTGAATCTATAAAACATTACCAACTGGGGGAAAAATAGGTACAAGAATAAATAAATACATTCAATGATCAAGACAAACAGATTTAATAAGGACAAAAATAGTCAATTAAAATACTGAAAGTGCACACAATGCGGAACACCTGAACCTTTCTAGATTAGGGCAAGACAAAACATAACATAACCCCTGAATATTAGAAGATGGAACAGGATGTTTCCATCTATATAGGATATCTCTTCGCACCATAAGATTTGTAAATAGCATAACCTGACGAATAGATGAAGAAAATAGCTCGTTAATATTATCTAACAACCCAAAGACGATAAAAGATTAGAAGCAAGAATAACACGGACTATTATTGACCAAACATGAAAACCCTCCCTCAAATAAGGTTCAAGAGCTCGACAAGACCAGAACTTATGTATTAAGTTTACTTCACTGTCGTACTTACAACCTTTTTAAATTATTTTGTAGACCACTTTCTCACTGGCAAGTTTCCTGTCCATCGTCATTGTCACTGCACACACCAGGAATATATCTAAATCTGTGTCTGTTTCATCACTGACTGCCTTATCTGTTTATTTCACTGCAGGGACAACAAGATCCTCTGCCAAATCATTTCCTGATAACAATGAAATATCATCCACTGGTCAGCTTGATTTGATCCCGATTTGAAGAAATTCTTCATTTTCAAGTTTAAAATTAGAGTTATGAAGTAACAAAGAAATATTTTAAGTGACTGATGGCTCACTTTCTATCTCAGAGTCTGTCTGTTTCCTCTCACAGCCTGTTCCTTGCTGGTGTATATCACAAGCTTCCTGTAAATTAATCTGTTCAGAACATTTGTTTACATTTTCCAAGGTCATAGAATTTAAATTAGTCTGCTCAATTCCCCATCCATCCCAAAACATAATTGGATACTTTACAGCAAGTACGCCCTTTTCTCCTGACACAAAAGAGTTGAATTCCTTCCTTTTTTAAACCAACAGCTCCCTTTTTACTTCCATCTCTGAATACAAATATCTAGTTCTGCTGGTTACTTCTTTTCCCTCAAGGAAAAACAGCTCGCTACCACATGAGCACCTTTCTTACAATAATTGCAAAATGGACAAAAAGGTTTTCCCCATTTATTTTCAAATTTATTTTTGACACTTTATGTTACCCTTCTGAAGAGGTACTTTGGGCACAAATTTCACATTGTGATTCTTATCTGCAAATGTAACAGAATATTGTACCCTTTAAAAACGTTTAACTTGGATGGAGATTTAAAACATAATCATCTGTACATTTAACAGAATTGTGAAGTTGATCTTCTATTATTTTTTCTACAGCAGATGATTTCGGATTAGCTACATTGTACTCCATCTGCAAGACACTTTCCCATTCTGTTAACCCATCTGCATTTCTCTGGAGATTCTCTCGATTTTCCACACTATTTTCCTTTCCACTCAATTCAGCGTGATTAACAAATTTAGGAGCTATATTCGAACCCCTCTTCCCAATCTTTTATGCATGCCCTGAACATTTTCCAGCCTAGCACCGACCACTTTGATACAGCTCATCACTGAATTCTGAACAGGAATAAAACACCCGTTCCTCCAAAAGTGCCGCCTTCCATTCCATAACCATTTTGTACCTATACTAATACATTTCCCCAACTTCCTTATTCTATGAATAATGAAAAAAAAATGTGTTATCTTATGCAATGCCTTCTGGAAGCCAGGTGTACAACATACACCCGTTCCCCTCTTTCGCTAACACATCGAAACCAATTTTTCTGTCACTTTTTATGTGCCCCGCACATTTGCTCTCTAACTTTATTTGTTCTCTTTTACTTAAACCCGACATCTCCATTTTATGAATTATAATTTTTCACAGTCCTCAGGTTTTCTGTTTTGATATCCAATTCATATATCCCTTTTTTGTTTTTGTTTTTAATGCCAGCCCAGATCCTCACGTTAGCCATTGTTGAGACCACGACTCCTTTACCGTTTTCTGGCCAACAAGGATGCATACTTTTTGGTTACTCCAGCCGATCTTTAACGGCTTATCGAACGTCCTCGCGTAAGTGAACTTTTAAGCCCGTCCTTTCCAATTCATGGCTCACATGAACGTCGTTAGAATTTTTAAATATGTAGACGTACGTCTCCGAATTAATGGTGTCACTCTCCATCCCGTTGAAAAAGTCATGATTGGAGAAATCCATCAGATCTCAGGTGCATGTCCTGCACTGCCATCTCTGCTGTATTCTAATAGTTCACTCTATACTGTGTTTTGGTTACTCCAGTACCAACGGTGTTAGATATCTGGATTGTATTCCAAATTAAGTTTACGAAGGTACTAAGGTGCAAGTGACAATAAGCTTAAACGTGGACGTAACTCTCCCGATCCCTCTTGGTGCTGGAATGCATTTATTGGCTCCATACGTAACTCATCACCTTTATCAGTCCTCTATATCCACCAATATGGAAAATGGTGATGAAACAACAAGAACGGTCTGTAGATGTCTGAAATATGGACATAAATATATCTGCTGCAAACATTCAACGAGTGAGGCAGCATGTCTGGAAAGAGAAGCAATAGTGGGCACGTCAGGTCACAGACTCTTCGTAGCAAGAAAAATACTCATCTTCATTGTAAACGGTTGAAGCAAATGCGTGTGGAAAAAAGGATGCATTGTTGATAATGCAACGATATCTGTAATATTGTTTTAGAATTTTACTTTCCTATCGTACACATGTTGGAAAAGCTGCATACTTAGCATTTTCAACTTCTGCATTTCGCTACTTAGCACGGGGTACACTATGCTTCCACTCCATCCCTATTTCTTTACCTTTTTAAGTTCTTTCTCCATGTTCTATTTCACCACCTGCCTTCACTGAACTGCCAACCAGATGACATTATTGATTGCTGACGTTGATGAGAATTTAGTTCTGACCCCGATCAGAAAATAATCCCTCCAACATGCCACATTCTCTGACATTAAGAACACATTTGTTACCTGTATTTCCCTTGATGCTCGCCGATGTTTTCAGTGTTTCTAGTATGGTTTGCTTATATTTAGTAAAAAGTCAGTTCTTCAGTTTGAAGGAAATGAAATAATGTTGTGTTGGCCCTGTATCTCGCTAAATCTGGACTGTGTTTTTATTTCTCAACAATCTCTGGGTTGGCTAGATGCATTGCAGGCCAGAATATCTTTCTCACTATACTTCGATGGAGGAGTAATGAATTTGACTTTGTATCTCCCTGGCTCTCTCGCAGAGTTGGAAACAATAAGAGACTATGCTATTCATGTTGAATAACAACCTTCTATATTAATATACGATGTTTGAGATGGACGATTATACGTCAATACAGAATGCAACACACCAAGTATGCCCCTGTCAACAATTCAAAATCATTTTTAATTCCATCTATTATTTTATATTCTTCCCGTGTTCCTATCGACCCTCTTTAGCCAAGATCTACCACTCGCCTACACATTAGGAGCAATTGACCACGTTCAATTAATTTACCAACAGGCACGTGCTTAGGGCTCGAACGGGTCCAATACCACGAGAATGCACAAACTCAGAATTAACGCAGTACCTGTTGTCACTATTAAATGTTGGTCTGCGGCTCTTCGAAAAAATATCTCTGGTCAGAGAGCCACACAAGTCCAAGGTCAATGATGAAAAGCATCCCAAAGCAGTGGATGAAAATACGTAAGTGGATTCTCAAAGTTTACCTGAACAGGCACAGCATGTTCTCTTACCCCTAGGAACACAGGTTTGCACTTCTGCATTCTAAAGTGCCAATACATAATGGGAATCAAACTGCCAGGTAACCGATATACATGTACGGGCTACTGCCAATGTAATCTTAAGAAACTGTAATGGAATTTTTGATGGCTTCATTGTAAGACTTACGTCTTCATAATTTCCGAAAACAATTCTGGGATCTGTGGAAATTGTTTACTAATAATCTGTTCTAGATGATCACCCAGATCTACCCAGAAAGTTCTCACTTTGGGTCATGACCATGTTCAATGTAGAAAGGTTCCTACCTCAATGCCACATCCATGATACTACATTTAGAACTGGCACGTTTGGACCATTCTAAAATTTTATGAATTGTGTTACAGAGTTCTGTGTTTTTTTATTGGCCTATGTGTTTTGTGGTTTTATGTTATAAAGTGACAGTGGACTGCTGAGAGAGTGGGAGACGGAATGAGCATAAAAATGATCTAAACATTTCTGGACTTGGACGATAAACCATTACTAGGAGTGCTGTGGAATTGAAGAAGGCCAGGGCATGAGTCATGGTCTGGAGGACAGTTTAGGATGTTGGGATTTCAAAAAGGATGAACATTCCGAAGGCACCAGAAGGATCCAGACCAAGCAAGTTTTTCCTATCTCTGCAAGAAACACAAGAAGACAATTTCGAATTTTGTTCTCTCTCTGTCAAATATTTTTTTGGCTTCAGTTTACCAAACAAACTGAATTTTGTTTATGATCTTTGCTTCGGTTGAGATCGACGTTTTGTAAGTCTTGTGTGTTTTGTGTTTAAGTTTTTCTGTGGGCTGTTTGGAAATATAACTTAGACTTTAAATACATATGTTATATTTAGGCTGGGGAATTTATTAGTTTTACACTGTTATAGAAATTTGCATAGTAGGCAGTGGGCATTGTTATAAAAGGGAGATTTTTGAATTAAATTTGAAGGTACATTTTTTGTTAATAAAGTAATGTTCATCTTTACCCCTGTGTAATATGCCTTCTTTGTGGTTGCTCGTTTGATCCTGTAACATAATTTGGGTGCATCGTCCGGGATCAAACCAATTTGGAAGTTTTAGGGGAGATTGATGTGTGCTTAGTTATCAGTCGTCTGAGTTTGACTCAACTTCCAGCTTGAAATTAAAAATGATCGATGAGTGTATAAATCACCAGCAGAAAAACCATCAACTATGAATATTGAGTAGTTCATAGCCATCCCTTCAGTGGTTAAATTAAAAATGGCTAAAAAGTCAGAACTGATGATTATTGTTGGCGTTAAAACTTTTTAAAGTAAGAACTGGAATGAAAAAAAGGAAATTGCCCGAAAGATTGTTAAGCACTATATACGAAAGGAGGTATTTGAAGAAGCTGCATTAGATCAGTGTCCAAAGGAGAAAACATCAGAGGAAGTAAAGTTGGCTTTGAGAAAACTAAAGTTAGAGGAAAAAAGAGAGGCAGAAAGGAAAGCCGAATGGGAAGCAATAAAGCAGGCAGAAATGGAGGAGAGAGAGAAGGAATGGAAGCATGAGGTAGAACTAGCTAAATTAAAGCTGACCCTAACCCAAGGAGATGGAGAAGCCCCAAACCCACGTGCTGGTCAGGAGGAGAGTTTTCTGGTCAGTAGAGAAGTGAGGTAAGTTCCTCCATTTGAGGAAGCTGAAATAGAAATTTTGAGAAAGTAGCTGTAAATTTAAAATGGCCACCAGACCAGTGGTCACTCCTGCTACATTTTGAGAAGATAGCTGTAAATTTAAAATGGCCACCAGACCAGTGGTCATTCCTGCTACAAAGTAGTCTTAAAAAGGAAGCCCAACAGGTTTACTTGTGTCTCACTGTACAACAAGCAGCTGATTACGAATTTGTAAAGTAGGCTATACTCCAATCTCCAGAGGCTTATAGACAAAAGTTCAGGAGTTTTAAAAAAAACAGCAACCCAATCTTACCTAGATTTTGCTTATAGGAAGGTTGTGTGGTTTGATCGGTGGTGTGCACAATGAAAGTAGAAAATAACTTTGAATTATTGAGGGAAGTCATTCTGATTGAGGAGATTAAAAATTGTGTTCCTGACGATATTCAAGTGTACTTGGCAGAGAAAAATATAAAAAACTTTGCAATAATTTGCTAAATTCGCAGAGGAATATGATTTAACCCACAATCCTAAGTAGACACTAGGAAAAATCTTTCAAAGGAATACTACTGATAATCCAAGTAGAGTAGAAATAAAATATAGAAGTGAGGTTAAAGGAAGAGAGGAAGAGAAATGTGCGAAGGAAAGATTTTCGAGTGTTATTTGCCAATTTTGTAGGAAGCCAGGGCACATAACAGCAAATTGTCCTGTACTGAAAAGGAAGAAAGAGAAAGGGGTGGTACCAACTGCCTGTGTTCAGAGTGAGAAAGTTAGGGACATTTTTAAACCATTCATGACTGAAGGTTTCATTTCGGTTAAAGAAGGATACAATCAAGTGCCAGTTAAAATCCTGCGGGAAACTGGAGCAGCCCAATCACTTTTATTAAGCAACGTTTTGAATTCTGGTGAGGAGACCAATACTGGAGATGTGAATTAATTAAATGTATTGGTGGTGAAGCAGAGCCCATACCTTTGCATAGAATAGTGATGAAATCAGACTTAGTTAATGACCCAGTTACGATAGGGATAAGATCAAGTCTGCCGGTGGATGGAGTTTCTCTTTTGTTAGGAAATTATTTATCAGATGGTAGCATCATACCTGCGGTGAAACTCACAAGTAAGCCATTGGTTTATGAATCCGAAAAGGATTTGGAAATCTACCCTGCATGTGCCAGTACTAGAGCCATGTCTTGAAAAAAGATAGAGGTAGAGAAAGATGTGATGATCCTGTAGTGGAGGCAAGCATTGAGGACAAACCTAAGGATCCAGCTTTGCTGTTGGCAAGAGAAGAATTAATAGCTAGACAAAAGCATGATCCTGATCTTGCTGGGATAAGAGATAAGATTCTTCTAACCAGGAAATTGAAACTGTGCCAGTAGGTTACTTTGTTCAAGATTGTATATTGATGAGAAAGTGGAGACCACAAGTGATACCTGCCATTGAAAACTGGGCGTTAGTAAGGCAAGTTTTAATTCCCAAAACTTACAGGATTGAAATATTAAAGTTGGCTCATGGTACACCTTTAGGTGGTCATCTTGGAGTGAAGAAGATGGTAGAAAAGATAAGGATACAGTTTTATTGGCTTAAATTAAGCAAGGATGTTGTGAAGTTTTGTAGAACCTGTCACACATGTGAACTGGTGGGCAAGCCGAATCAAAGACCAACGGTGGCACCTTTACAACCCATCCCTGCTTTTGGGGAGCCGTTCTCAAAAGTGATAGTGGTTTGTGTTGGCTCATTGCCAAAAACCAAAGCGGGAAACGAATATTTTTTAACACTCATGTGCACAGCTTAAATGTTTCCAGAGGCTATTCCCCTGAGAAACATTAAAGCAAAGATGATTGTGCAGGCTATGCTGAAATCTTTCACACTGTTTGGCCTACCAAGTGAAATTCAATCAGAGCAATGGAGTAATTTTATGTCTGGAATATTTCAACTGGTGGTGTATGAATTATGTCGTCTGCCTATCATCCTGAAAGTGAAGGCCTTGGAAATGTTCAATTTAACTGTGAAAAATAAGATGAGGTCTTATTGCGTGGACAATAATAAGGATTGTGATGAAACAATCCACTTGTTATTGTTTGCTGTTAGAGAGGCAACTCAGGAGTCCTTTGCTTTAGTCCATTTGAGTTGCTGTTTGATTATGAAGTCAAGGGTTCATTACTATTGTTGAAGGAACAGTGGATAATGATATACAATCAAATCTGTTGGATTATGTTTTCAAATTTTAAAACAGATTACATCAGGCTTGCGAGATGGCAAGGAAAAATTTAAAAACTGCTCAGGGAAAAATGAAAATTCGGTATGATCAAAAAGCAAACATTAAGAACATTAAACCTGGCATTAAGTATTGGTTTTCTTTCCAATGCAGTCAGACTCTTTGTGAGCTTATTTTACAGGTCTTTATAAGGTAAAATCAAAAATTAACCATGTCACCTATGTCAATGAGATGCCTGATCGTCGAAGAGAGACACAGGTCTGTCACGTGAACATGCTTAAACATTACTTTGAGAAAATGACTGAGCAGGAGACTAGGTTTCCAACCAAGGTGCTAATTATAGAAGAATATAAGGAGGATATTAGTTTCGTGGAAAGTCATGGAGCACAGAATGTGATAAGCCCCAGGCTGAAAAATTCTACAGTTTTGTAAAACGTAGACACCAATATAATGCATTTGACTAAATCAGAAAGGGAAGAAATGAAGACATTACTTATGAAATTTAAGGATATATTCCCAGATGTTCCAAGTGGCTTGTCATGATGTGATGCTAAGCCTGTTAAACAGCATCCTTACAGATCTTTCCTTACCGAGTTAATCAGGAAAAGAGCAGATTTCCGGATCACGAGGTGGATTATATGCTCAAAAAATCAAGTTCACATTGAAATTCACCCTGTGTTCTGGAGCCTAAGCCAGATGGCTCAATTAGGTTTTGTATAGATTATCGAAAGGTAAACGTGGTGACAAAGACTGATGCGTTCCCTATTCCCAGAGTAGATGATTATATAGATAAGGTGGGGAAGGCTAAATTTCTTACGAAGATTGACCTCTGAAAAGGATCCTGGTGAATTCCTTTGACAGAGAAAAGCATGGAGATTTCTGCATTTGTTACCTCCTCGGGATTGTATGAGTATATTGTTATGCCTTTCGGGATGAAAAATGCACCTGGCACATTTCAAAGAATGATTAATGCAATAATTCAGGATTTAAAGCACACATGAGCCT
This sequence comes from Narcine bancroftii, assembly GCF_036971445.1. Classification (NCBI taxonomy): domain Eukaryota; kingdom Metazoa; phylum Chordata; class Chondrichthyes; order Torpediniformes; family Narcinidae; genus Narcine; species Narcine bancroftii. The sequence continues at coordinate 206,940,228 of NC_091473.1, read as the reverse complement.
ATATCGATGGTTTATTAATTAGTACGGATACATGGGAAGAACACATGCTTGAATTAGAGCAGTTATTTCAGAGACTGGGGGAAACCACAACTCACAGTGAATTTACACAAGAGTGATTTTTGACATGCCACTGTAATTTATCTGGGTTATGTGGTAGGACTGGGACAGGTGGCATCGGTTTGAGTGAAAATATTGGCTATCACTGTGTTCCCTATCCCCAGTAATAAGAAAGCTCTTCGGAGATTTCTAGGTATGAATGGCTACTATCGTAGATTTTCTACAAACTTTGCAGAAATTGCACTCCCATTAACAAAACTACTTGGAAAGAAAAAAAAATATATCTAATCAGATGCATGCCAGGAAGCGTTTCTGAAGTTAAAGGCCATTTTATGCTATCAGCCTGTACTTGTGTCCCCTAACTTTGAAAAGCCATTCTCTTTAGCCGTGGACGCCAGTGCCGAAGTGGTTGGTGCTGTACCGTTACAGAAGAAGGATGGTGATGGAGTAGGACATCCTATTTTGTACTTCTCGGAAATGGTTAACGACCATCAATGAAATTATTCAACCATTGAGAAGGAGTTGTTAGCGTTTATTTTCGCAGTGCAACATTTTGATGTGTATATTTGTACTGGTCAAAAACCGTTGATAATATATACTGATCATAATCCATTAACTTTTATGTCTAAAATGAAAAATAAGAACGGACAGTTGAATTGGAGCTTACAAGAGTATGATTCAATTATTACTCATAAAGGGGACGGATAATGTAATAGCAGATTATTTGTCAAGATGTTAATCTGGGTAGATATGAATCTAATCACATACTTATTGTAAAAAAAATGGAGTGTTTATTTTACTTTAATTATGTAATACTTCCATTAATTGTTAAAAAATGGTTCTTGTGGACCAATGTATCTTTTCAGCAGGGGAGGTGTTACCGAGTTCTATGTTGTGTATTGGTCCAAGTGTTGTGTGGTTTTATATTAAAAAGTGACAATTAGCCTTTAAGAGCCTAGGTGAAGGTGGACTGCTGAGAGAGTTGTACACTAACTGAGCATGTGCAGAAAACGACCTCAAGATTTCTGGACTTGGATGATTAACCACCACTGGGGGTGCTGTGGAGTGGCAGAAGGCCAAGTGCATGAGACATGGTCTGGAGGACAGTTTAGAATGTTTGTATTTCAAAAAGGATGAACATTCCGAAGGCAGCCAGAAGGATCCAGACCAAACCAGTTTTCCCTCTCTCTGCAAGCAACAGAAGAAGACAACTTCGAATTTTGTGCTCTCTCTCTCTCTCTCTCTCAAAGATCTTTTGGCTTCAGTTTACCAAACAAACTGAATTTTGTTTATGATCTTTGCTTTGGTTGAGATCGAAGTTTTGCGAGTATTGTGTATTTTGTGTTTAAGTTTTTCTGTGGGCTGGTTGGAAATATTACTTAGACTTTAATTACATATGTTATATTTAGGAAAATATATGTTATATATTTAGTTTTACACTGTTAATGATATTTGTATAGTAATCAGTGGGCATTGTTATAAAAGGGGGAGGGGGGGTTTGGAATTAAAGTTTGAAGGTTAATCTTTTTATTGATACAGTAATTGTTAATCTTTACCCCTGTGTGATATGTCTTCTTTGTGGTTGCTGGTTTGAACTTGTAACAAATGAAACAAGAAATAATTTACAGAACATCTGAGAGTGAACAAAATTAGGTTAACATCTCTCACATTTCTCATGAAATTGAATGAAATTTGTGATAACGCGATGCTTGCTAGTGACAAACGCTGAGAAGCTGGAAAAACTTTGATATTGAAGCTAATAGAAAAGTAGGATGTTTATTGGTGTTGTCACGGCTACCCGTCTGTAATGGGTAATGAGCCACACTTCATATGGAAGTATAAAATAGGACGTCCCACATGCGCGTGGGAATGTGGGGCAAGAAAAGCGCTGTTGTCGGTCAAGTTCAAGTTCAACTTCAAATTTATTGACATTCGATTATACAAGTACAAGATGACGAAGCAGCGTTCTCCAGCTAACGGAGCAAAAACATGTAAAAGTACATCGAGTCATAATACACACAGACAAACCATACATATACAGCATGTATATACATATGTAAAATAAATAAATTTTAAAATAAATAGTTGAGTCTCCGATCGTTTAATTGAGCAGTGCATTCAGTCGTTCAGCAATTTCACTACTCGTGGCGGGGGGGGGGGGGGGCTGTTTCTCAGCATAGTGATAATATCTCATGTATTTCCGCGTCTCCTCCCGACTGTACTAGCTGCGTGCAGAGTAATAAGGGTCCCCAAGTATTTTGCGAGCCCTCTTCAAACAGCAATCTTGTTAATGGGAATGGTCGGTGGGAGGGGGGGGGGTCGGGGAGGAAGCGAGAACTCTGTTATCGTTTCTACCCCTGCTACGGTCCACTGGATTGTCTGCAAGCCAATGCTGCAAAGCAATGGTTTTCAAACCTTTTTATTTCCCCTCACATACTATTCTAACTGATTTCTGTGGCATAGGTGCTCTGTGATAAGTAAGGGATTGTTTGCGGTGGTAAGTGAGGGGAAAGAAAAGGGTTGAAAACCACTGTTTTAATTATACAATTGACTCGTTATATTCACGGTTTTAAAACTAGAAAAGAAATGAGCCAATCTCAAGCAAAATACTTCAGTAACAATTGTGTCTAGAGCAATGGTTTTCAAACGTTTGTCCCCTTTCACAAACGACCTCAAGTAATTCCTTACTAATCACAGAGGACCTATAGTATAAGGAATGCCTAAGGCAGTACGTTAGTGGAAAAAAATGAAAACCACTGCTTTAAAGTTCACACTCTGAAGCAGCCGGCCAGGACGCTCTCGAGAAAGCTCATCTCGAAAGTTGACCAGATGGTGGCCGGTTGATTTTCCCACCCAAATCTGCTCAGACAGTGCAGTCGCCCTTGAGCCTTCCTGACAAGTGAGGCGATGTTATATGACAGGGATAGGTCACTTCTTAAGTGTGCACCGAGGAACGTGGAGCACTGAACTCTCCACTCACTTCCACTCTCTCCATGAATATCGAGCGATTAATAAACCAAAGCATTAAAAAAAAGGTTGGTAATATTGGCTAGTATTAACCAAGCTATCGACTGGTTAACGAAGTTCGGGAGCTGAAAATGTAATTGCTGATGGTACTTCAACAACTGTGATTATCCCAACTACAGTGCTACAGGGAAATACAGAAAAAACCCCAACTCCCTGCTGTCAGCAGAGCCACCTGATATTATATGGAACTGCGCAGCACACTCAACATTTCACGCGAACCACAATGATCACAAGTAAATGTCACGCCGCTCCAGAGGCGATATGACAAATGACTGGCCAGAAGCGGAAGCACGAACAGTATTTTAAGAGGGCTTTAAGCAGCAGTCAGCCAATTAATTTGTGGCAGGTATATTGGCCCAAAAGCTGTCTGATTGATAGATTGATTGTCTGCTCTAGCTTGCAACCACTCCGAAATACCGAAAGGTTAACGAGCACGTTAGAGGCGCAGAAAATAATGCAGATAAAATAAACAGTGCAATGGGATTGTTGGAACTGCTTTGGGAACCGACGAAAACTTAATCAACCCGAACTGTCTTTGAACACCTTCTTTAATTATCAAGAAAACCAGGAAGAAATTGTTTATTTAACGCCAATGGTTATGAATTGATAACTAAACACGTGAGCATTTCTTTTACTGAAGCATAAATTCCCAAGATGGAGATATCTTTTGTGCTTGCAACACTCAGAGCTTTCTTTTACAGAGTAAAAATATAACGTATAGAACAAAAAAGACGAAGGAAGGACCAATACAGAAGGCATTGAAAGTTAATTTGACGAGAATTCAGCTTGAAAAACACACGGAACTTAACTGAACCAAACACTGCGGAATCGCACTGCGACGTTATTTCTATTGGTTAGTTAAAACAATTGTCAGACGGAGTCATGCACGAGTCTGAACAAATGCGTCCGTTTGCATTATGCACGGAAACCCACGAATTAAGAAAATGGAGATTCGATCCTGCTGACACGATTTCCCAACAACAGGACTCGCCCGCCATTGCAATTCACCCAACCACTCCTGATATTGACTGTCTCCTCTCTTCACGATCCGTCTTCATGAATGATTTAGTCTTTAAATGACAAATCCTTTTTTTTCAGAAATGTTGCTTTACACGAGGTTCCCCCTGCACATCATATTTTGCCTTATTGGAAATGTCTGCATTATTCATCAGCACAGATTTTATTCCCACAAAATACCATCGAAAATAACATTTTAATGGAACATATATAGTTCAGAGCTTTTGTTGAGGTTTAACTATTTCGTTTTCTGACCGCACACTTTTCAAGATCATATCATGAAACAAATCCATTGCGATCTCCTTGCTGGTCCAGGATAATTGGGTCACTTGTTTTGCAATTACATAAGGAGCAATTAAAATAACCTATCCTGTGCATTTTTAGAACTAACAAAAGCATCAATATCCAGTCTATTGTCGAAAAGTTCAGATCAAAGATATGATTAAAAAACTCAAGGCATTAATACAAGTCGTAGTGAAAGAAGATGTTGCAGCCTGAAGGTTATTGTATGACTGCTGGTGGAATTTCAATCACTGTGCTTGACGTCCCACGGTGAATCTTGTCAATACAAAAACCTTTCACTCACATCCAACCACGGAGTCACTTGACAACAAGAGAAAAGTATTAATGCAGTGATACGTCGCAAACCACTTCATATCAGTGATAACGAACACCTTAAAAACAGAATAGGGACCCTAATGTCACTGGACGGCGGTGAATGATGTCGGCGTTAAGACTAGATAAAAAGAATGAATGTAAGATGCTCGCTAACTCAAATTTACTCCAGCATTCATGAAGCCGTGGCCGATGTCATACATCAGTTCGCTCTCCAATATATATTGTCCTTCAACCTGTTGAATATCCAAATGTCAATTGATTCCAACCTTAAATATATTCAGAATGAATATATGCAATCGAATCACAGTGAAGAATTCCCTAAATATGCGAATTAGCAAATCTCTGAGTATTTTACTCACGTCTTATCTCTCACTTAATCTCTGATCCCATATATTAAGGAAGAACACATTGTTCGGTGCCACGTAATACGAAAGAAGGAGTAGGGCGTTTCCTCCAGGACAAAGGACAATACTTAATTTGAAGTTAGAAAATAATCAAATAATAAAACGAAAGACTAAAGCCTCATAGCAGAAGAAGGTGGGAAAAAATAACTCCAATTAAATGGTGTTCAGATTAATGTCTATCACAGGGGTAAAATCAGTCCGGCTCAAAAAACAGCAGTGCGGCGCGGGAGCCCAGCAGGTTGTGGCCTCGGAGCCCCAACGGTTGCGGCAGCAGCACGATTTTGGGGAAGCCCCAAGTGCTCACCCAACAGAGAAGACGGCAAAAATATCCGGCTGCGCGGTCAGGGACCGGTCTCCGGGAGGCATCGGGCAGCATGGTCTCCCTTATGCTTTGCAGATGTTGGGAATCGCTTATATGAAGTGGTTTTCGACGTATTCACTGCCCTGAATGCTTTTCTCTTCTTGTCATGTGACTCCATGGTCGGCTGTGAGTGAACGTTTTTTGTATTGACATGTCAACCGCCTCGAGGAAAACGGCGGGATTTGGGAGTGCTGGCTCGGAGCCCGGCAACGGGCAAGGGAGACACAGGAGATCTCAACCCTGCGAAGGGGGTGCAGATGAGTATCTCGGCAAGCTAGTATAGTGACGAGGGCAGAAGTACACCCCAATATCAGAGCTCCGACGAGCGGCAGTAGAGGGTGAAGGTGGGAAGCAGCGATCCAGAGATAGGGAAAGCAGCAGACACCTGGGGAAGTCGCGAGCGACGGGAGTGGTGTGATGGCTGGTGCCGTTGAAAGGGAAGCTTGTGCTGGGCTACACGAGGTAGCAAAAGGACGGCGTAGGGAAGGAGAGAGTGCTCGGAGCCCTCACTTTAGACAATTGTAGAGGATACAGAGGAGATGGACGAGAGACTCTCATTGGACTTGGGCAGGAAAACTAGCCAGTTAAATGTCAAGTTAGACAAATGTCATTTGATATTAAATGCGTTGCAAGGGAGGGTAAAAAGAATTGAAAGAAAAAAAAACCATGAAATAATGAGGACAGAATAGGGCAATTGGAAAATGAAGCTACAGCGTGGGGGGGGGGGGGTGGGGGGTGGGGGGTGGGGGGGGGGTGGCGGGAAGGGGGCGCTTATGGCAAAAATTTGATATTATTAAAAATTATAGTCGGCTGAACACGCTTAAAATAGTGGGATTAGAGGAATGAATGGAGGGGGAAACCCCGTCGCCTGATTTAAACTCTCGCGTCCGGAGATTATGTGGAAGGAAAGCTTGGGGAAATTGATGGAGATCTAAAGGGTCCTTCGGTCCCTCCTCGCATGCCAGGGCCCCGGACAAAGGCCACGCTCCGTGCTTGTTGAGATACCACACCAGCATGACCGAGAAAAATGTTAAGAGCAGCGGTCGCTCGGGAAAAAATAACGGGGGCGAGTGTGAGCCTTTTGAGCTCGAGGTCCCTTTTTATACGTTGATATCAGTGGGATCCTCCTGCGTCAAAGGAAGGAATTGGAATCACCGTAAAAGATGGAAAGCAAAAGAGATATGAGTATGCTATTGGATACCCGACAAACTTTGAAATAGTAATACCGGGAGGAGAGATGAAATCTTTATCACACCCAAAAGAAGCTGAGATGTTTGTCAAACAACTAGGAATATGTCAACAATCATTCACTGGAAAAATTTACATGAAATAATGACAATAAAGAATGCAAACAAATTGGTGGAGAAGTGGAAAGGGAAATAAATTTAAAGAGAAAAATGGCCCTGGAGACACGGGGAAGGTGGGTTTAGAGAAGAGGGAGGTAGGTGCGTGAGAAAGGTAAAACCTTTAAAGTGTGTATGGGGGGGGGGGGGGAATGACAATGTGGGAGATACATTCACCAGGGGAGGGAGAACGTGAGGTCCGTGAAGGGATATAGAGGGTGAAATATATGGCCGTGTTAAGTAGTTTCAGTGGCTGGTGTTGTATGGGGTTGCTGAGTATTGCGTTACTTTTGTTTTGATTTCCTTTTTCTTCTTTTGTTGAAGGTTTTATCTTATCTGTCCTTTTTGGGTTAGTGGCCCTCGTTTTCGTATTATCTTTCCAAGGTTTGTCACGTGCCCGGTGAGCGAGGAAAACGGCTGAAGGAAAATGGTTGGTCGAAAGATGGACACAGGGCGGTGGAAGTATGGGGAAACAGAAGCCTGAGGAGCTCCGAGGCACCGGTTAAAATATAAAATGCGTTAGATTTAATGTTAATAGCTTGAACGGACAAGTGGAAAATAAGAGTCATGGCACACTTAAAAAATGGGGGCAGACCTTGCCTTTCTCAAAGAAAGACATTTTACGGAGCAGGAACACCGAAAACTATAAAGGGGATAGGTGGGCCATGTAATAGCCTCCTCGGTCATCTCAAATGCAAGGTGATCACGGACAAAGCAGGACGATTTGTAATAGTACACCCAGATATATTCAGAATCCTGGGCCTTAGTAAACGTATATTCCCCCAACCTTGAAAACAAAAAGTTTGGACAGGACATTTTCCTGGGATTGGCAAATTGAAAGGAAAGCATTCCAGTTGAGGGAGATTTTAATTTTTTTGTCTGTTTCCTGTCTTAGATAAGCCAGCAAGAAAATAACCGAAACAAATGCGTCGAGGGCTACCATTGAGGGTATGAGGGATCTGAACTTAATAGACATGTGTAGGTAGAAGTATCTGAGGGAGAGTGATTATTCTTTCTACTCAAAACAACAAGATTCCTACTCTAGAATAGATTTTTCCTTGCCTTCAACACATGTAGACGGTAGGATCATGGAAGCTGAGTACATGGCCAGACCTCTCAGATCATTCACCTCTGACATTAACAATAGAAATGTCAGATAAGCACGATACATCACTCATTAATAGGTTGCTCTCAAAGAAGCCGGAGTTTTGCCATTTCATAAGAGCACAGATGGATATTTTCTGTGAGGCCAACTGTACCTCTACTTTAGAAAAAAAATATTCATATGGGACAATACGAAGGTTTATATAAATCAGAATTGACTGGGACGTACAGTAAAGTTAGTAAGTTCCTGTCTAAACTAGTCACCAAATTTAGACCCAGAAGAACTGGAAGGCCTAGATCTTCCCTTCATGGAAGATTAGATGGAGAAGCATTGAATTTGCTGCATACTAACATGTCTCAAGGGTTACTGAGTTATATAAGGAATTTTAGGATATATTTATGCAATGGAGACCCATACCCTCCCGGAATGCTTTTCCACAATACCTAAAAATGACAAAGATCTACGAACGCCATTTTGTTATCGTCTATTTCACTGTTAAATACAGATTATAAGAAATTGCCAAACCCTTGGCAAATAGATGGGTGAAAAATTGCCAAAACTAATAAATAAAGATCTATCGGGGTTTGTGCAAAAAAAAGGACAGGAGACCGATGAACAATGTCATACTGTTGAGTATAATGCATCTTTCGCAAACCAGAAACGAGAGGGGTTTAGCTGATACCCTGGAGGCGGAAAAGGCATTTGACAGATTAGAGTGGGATTTTTAAAACTTTTAAGTGCTGGAAAAGTTGGAGTTATAAATTGGATAAGGGCATTGTACCATGCCCTCAAAGCTAAAGTGCTGACCAACAAATTTTTACAGCTTTCCCACTGGCAATATCAAGTAGACAATGGCACCAGCTACATCCAGCCATATTCGTAGTCACCATGGAGCCATTAGCCAAAGTCATTTCCAAAGATCCAGACATCGTGTTTTAGATCAGGCCAGGAAAAATATAAAATCAATTTATTTGTCGATGACATACTGATATATCTGACAGGCCCAACAAAGTCGTTGTCAAAGATGCACTCTACTCTGGAGGACTATGGGGAGATCTCCAGCAATGAGGTCAATTTGGACAAGAGCGAAACCATTCCACTTTCTAAGAGGGAATTACAATCAATATCAAGAAAACAGTTCTTTAAAGTGTTCACAAAATGGGTTAAAATATTTAGGGGTCAGAATAGATAATAACGTGAATAATACATATGAACTAAATTATATCCCCCTGCTTGAGAGTATTGAGGAAGATTTTAATCGATGGTTATTCCTATCCATAACCTTAGTGGGCAGGGTTAACTGTGTTCAAATAAATGTGTTGCCGAGACTTCAGTATCTCTTCAAAACACTGCCCGTGAACTTACCTCGGGAAATATTCAAAATATGCTCTCACGAATAATACACATTTTTCTGGATTGGAACGGTAGGCAGGGTTTCTATGGAAACATTGATCAGGGATTGCAGTCTGGGAGGATGACGAATGCCAGACTTCAAGAAATACTACTTGGCTGCGCAGTCGAGATACATCGACTCATTTTTTGAAGGGTGAGGTGCACTATCCTGGGCACAAATTGATCTGCACGAGGTGGGTGAGAAGGTAGCAGAGGACTTTTATTTATAAATGGAACACTGCAACGTTATTTTGGAAAACAGACAGCCCAATAGTAAAACAAATTAACTTAATTTGGAATAAAATTATCCAATATCTCGGCTGTCCTGCAAAATACCCCTGACTCTAAATAGATTAATACCATTGGCGATAGGTAGGAAGATCCTGGGCACCTGATGTCATAATGGCATCAGGTTCATAGAAGACTGTTACAAGCGGGGACTTCTAATATAATTTGAACAACTCAGACATTATTATTATTTACGAAATAAGACGTTACTCTGCTACTCACAGATAATATATTTTCTGCAGTACAAATTTGGCCCAACTATGGACCAACCAACGTGCAGTGACATAGGAACCCCAATTCGAAGGGGGGAAAATGGCAGTTCATTTGTGCAATGTATTTCTTGCTACAAATGCAAAGACCTAAACCAGGCCTTCAGAAATCAAGGCAGAGATGGGAGTCAGACTTAGGAATAACAATTCATTTGTGTTGCTTGTCCGACTGTGTCAGATTAGTATGACTACAATCATTAATGCGTGGTAAAAGCTGGTTCAAGACAACTTTCTACATGAACCGTTCCTGATGCCACAATAATTGAACAGATCTAAACAAGAATTGTCAGACTAATGCTTTCGATGTAGCATTGAGACAAGAACCTTTGTGCACGCAGCCTCTATATGTACTAAGGTGAGACACTTCTGGGTGGAAATCGACAAGTCCTAGAAAAATTATAGGTAAAGAATTCCGTAGGACCCAGAGTTGTTCCTGTTGGGAAACATAATGGACATATGACTTAAAATTAACTAGTCCAAATTTGTATTCCAATTAGTAATGATCGCACTGGAAATGGCAAGAAAGCTCATAGCAGTTACCTGGCATCCGAATCCTGTCTAAGCATTTTTCGCCTGAACATAAAAATGCAAAGCCATGTTCCCCAGGAGTAAATTACTTAAGAAACAAATATAACACTTTTTTGAAAATTTGGCAACCATTCCATAGAGCACAATTATAGTGTGCACCATTGCGCCTCGCTGCCCTACCTACTCCATCTACCCCTCAATCGGTGGGGATAAGGACTTCCATCCCATCCCAACCAGGAAAAGTCAATAAAATAAAATAAAACAGCCTGAGCACTCGCTGCTGTGTCGCTATATACCCATAAAACCCTGATATATGTCTCATACTTTTGATGTTAGTATCTTGTATGTGTGTGCAACTGAGGTTAATTAAGTGTTAAGTGTTAAATGTGGGTGGTTGGTATCAGGGGTACGAAATGAGCATGAATTCTGCATAAAAGTGCATAAAATTGACAATTGTAAACGGTAGTCAATGCTCATATGTTAATATTGACACTGATAATGTTGATAACTGTTTGAGTCTAAGTTTGGAAATTCATAAATAAATATTCAAAATTTGAATCCATTTTTTCTACATTATCCAGCTGAATGAAGCAGCTGTGTAACAACCCTTCTTGGAGACCTGTGTGCTCAAGAGAGTACAAAGTTTTAAAATCCAGTAATATTATAATAAGAGTGAACAGACACCCTCCATTAAAGACTGTTCCTCATCCCCTAACCATACCGTCCAATATTCAAAATAACACAATTTCAGAATCACACTAATTGCCATACAACGACAATCAAATGCAGCAATTCCAAGCTATTGCATCCTCTGTTCGACATATTATACTGTTTCCTCACTGATGTAGTGCTTTGTTTTGATTTTCCTTCTTTGGTCCAGAAGAGCCAACATTCCGTGTCTGCCTTAAAATGCACGACATCCTCTTATGTTATTCAGAAGTACATTCATGCAGTCATTCTCTAACTCGCATCCCCATTCACAAATTGACCAGAAAACCTTGTTTACAGTTTACTTCCATGTAACACGGTTTTTCTCATTCAGCGACAATAAGTCTCCTCTGAATAAGTCTCCTCACTCTTCTTCCAAATTTTAAAGACCTGCATTTGAACTGGAACATTAAATCTGTTTTATTTTCCATAGATGCAGTCTGACCTAATGAGTATTTCCGGCATGTCCTATTTTTATTTGAATTACTAGATCTTCATGCGTTTTACTGATATTCCTAGGGAGATTCTCAAACTGCAGATTCCAGACATACTGCACTGAGAACTGCAATTACCATAATGGATTTGGCATAGGTGTAATGAATGCAACAAGAAGAATACAGGAGGCCAAATTTGGAGTGTCGTGTGCAGATGTGGTCGCCAAATTACATAAAGGATATTAGTAAGATCGAATGAGTGCGGATAAGTTTGACTAGGATATTGCCGGGTCTTCATGAGTGAATTATAGAGGAAGATTAAAGAGGTTGGGAATTTATTCCTTTCAGCGTAGAAGAATGAGGAGAGATTTGATATAGGGTTACTGGCAAGGTTATCCTCTTAGCCCGTTACTATTTAATTTGGCATGAGAACCATTAGCCGTGCCCTTTCGGCAATCTAATTATATCTCTGGAATCATAAGAGGTCAGAGCATTCATAAGGTTTCTTTACATGCGGATCTTTGCATGTTGTATATTGCAGACTCTGAAAGTTCGAATACATCCATTCTGCCACTGCTTCACCAATCTGGTCATTTTTCAGGTTAAACTAAATCTTCAGAAAAGCGAGTAGTTTGTATTGAATATGCCTGGCTCTATAGGTACCACCTGTCCTTTAAAAATAGTTAAAGAGCAAGGTTTATAACTAGAAGTTATTATTACGAAAATTATCATAATTTGTTTGAAGATAATTTTTTTACTTTAATGAAGTATTTTTAAAAAAGTTTTTAGCTCAGTGGTCTCCTCTCTTGATGTGTTTAATTGAAAAATTAATGTTATTCAGATGAATATTTAACACACGATTTTATATTGTTTCCAAGCTGACACTGTTCTTGCTCGAAAAAAATATTTTTAATTCACTTGACTTAGTTATATCCTCATATATTTGGAAAAAAATAATGTTTCCTTCAAAACCTTAAAATGAAAGGCAAATTGAAATTCGCTAAATTTTGTCAGCTAATATTAGATGTATATATTTTTTTGAATGGACACTTAAAATTGTATTAACTTAGAAATGAACTCGAGTACAAATATTCTCTTATTTCGTAATGGAACACCATAACAAATTTTCTGCTTCTGAATTATCCGATAATTGTGTTCTTCAGCATATTTTAAGAATCTGGTTTAATTTTGTCGATTTATTTTGGATATCATATAATTTTACTTTCTAGCTCTATATTACTTAATTCGTCTTTTCACCTTTTGTATTAGACTCTGCTTTTCATGAATAGCTTAAGTTGTGTATCCAATATTTTCAACATTTATTTATTTATTGATAATAATTTATCTTCAACTCAAAAATTATCTTGGAATCTAAACTTCCCATACATAATTTCTTTAAATACCTACAAATTAGGCCTTTTGTGTTTGTAGTTTTAGGTTTCCTCAAATAGGATAGGGATGAACTATGATTTTAAACCGAATAAAAACAAGTTGATATAATCTATGTATCGTGTATGTTTAAAGTCTAGGGATAATTCCAAAGATAAGATAAAAAAAAATTATGGGATCAATATCTTCAGCTTTCATTTTCGGATACTGCATTGGATTCCATCTTAGAATTGGTAAATTCAACTTCATTGTGCTCCCGACATTAACTTTTACAATTTAAGGTAACACATCCAGCTTACTTTTCTAAAGTTCAATTGGTTAAATTTTACTGTAATATTTCCTTGAAATGTGACAGTGTAAGACTGATGAAGGTACTTTGTTACATAAGTTTTGGTCTTGTGGCTCAATTTCCATTTTTGTAAAATTAACTTTTGTACCGTAACCATTAGTTCTCAATGTGAATCTGATACCGATTACTATAATTTCCCTTTTTCGGATCAACTCAAATTTGAATTTTTTCCTCCCTTATTGCTGAATGTTTAACGTTGATGAGATGGATATATGTATCTCTCCTACTTATACAAAATGGCTATTCGATGTGATAGTATGTCTAATGGTGTGTAAAAAAATAGATATTCTTCGACTGCAACGGATTTAAATTTTCAAAGTTTATGTGGTCATTTTATCAAATATTTTCACAATTTATAATTTCAGTTGGATCTTCTTGCTTTGTGAATATTTAATTTCTTGTAATGGTTGTTAAATTGTATGTACTTACCAGATAACCTCAGAAGGGAAAGGCTAGACTTTGTAGCATAGTATAAGAGTTTAAAAAATCTTTTTCAATGGGCCATATGTTGTAATTGTTTAAGAGTTAGCTACTTTTGCTGTTTGACCATGATATTATATTTAATAGTTTTAATTTTCTTATGTAACATTTTGTTTATTTTTTTATATTTTACTTTTAATGAATGGCTTTTACATAGGTACTACGTCTGTAAAATACAATAAAAATATTCAAAATAGGGTAAACAGTTACAAAGTTATGAGAGCAATGGAGAGAGTAAATGCGAGTAGGCTCACCACTTTGATTATGAGAGATAAATACGAGAGAACATGGCTTCAGTGTGAAAGGTGAAAGGTTTAGGGCAGGGGTGTCAAACTCAAATTCACCGAGGGCCAAAATTAAAAACTTGGACTAAGTCGAGGGCCGAACTAAATATTTATTGAAAATTTTCAAAAACACCTGCATGTTTTCTCTTCTTTCAACATATGTAATGTTAAACTTTTTCTTATTAAAATTAATGTTTAATAATAGTTTTGGATAAACTCTTTCCAGAAGCATGAACAAATGAGAAATAAAATATTCAATAAATAATATTTCTCTATAGAGGATTTGTCAAATGTTGCTAGTGTGCTGTCGAATAGTAAAATCTGAGGGCTATTGAGAAGGTGGGAGAATAACATGATTCCTGAAACAATCAAATGGGTGACTGATTGTGGGCATGAACTCTAGCATGGTTATTTGCCATGCCCTTTTTCCATTGGTACAGATATCTTTTGATTTACACACTTTTCAAGTTTTATGCCTAATGAGCTTGTATCCAGGTGCAGGACCATTTTTAACCAGGAATATATTTATCACTGTGACATGAAACTATTGGAAGATCCTTTTATCCTGAGATTAAAGTTCATAATACTTACTCAGGCCTGTGTGCGGGAGGGCGGGGTTTGCGGGTGGTCGGGTTGGACAACGACAGTGCGGGGGCATCCGCTCTCGCTGCAGGGTGGCATCTCGGCGATCAGTGGCCCCGTCACCGTGAGTTGCGGGTCGGCCTGCGGCAGGCAGGGGGAGTGGGCAACGGTCCTGGCGAGGTCAGGCCCCCCTGAGTTTCTGCCAGACCCCCCTTGACCAGCTGAGTTTCTCCTGGACCTCCCTTGACCTGCTGAGTTTCTCCCGGACCTCCCTTGACCTGCTGAGTTTCTCCCGGACCTCCTCCCCTTGACCTTCTGAGTTTGTCCCGGGCCCCTCCCCCTTGACCTGCTGAGTTTATCTCGGATCCCCCTTTGACCTGCTGAGTTTCTCCCGGACCCCCTTTTCTTTCCGTGCCGGTGTCCCAGGAACTTTCCAGGGCAGTCTCCGCGCTCAGGACCGCGCTGGGATCCCGGTCAGCGGTGGAGGAGCAGGTGAGCACGGCTAATCCCGATCCAGCCCACGCCACTCCCGAGATTGACGGGGGCTTCCAACCTACCTCCCCGACCAGCCTCGCTCTCCACGTGTACTCCGGACACCCGCCGCTGCTCCGGTGGGAAGGAGCAGGGCGGCCGGCGGCCGGCGCCCCCATCGCCCGGCGGGGAGCCCCAATCTTCCCTCCGGCGTCCCACTCCATCTGCAGCTCCAAGAAACGCTGTGCCACTGGGGTTGTGGGCGCTGGGAAGCGGCCTTGGCTTCCCCTGACACCGGCCAGGCTGCGCTGCGGTGGGGGGAGGGGGGCGTGGGGCGGGTGGGGGGGCGGGGGGGGGGGAGGTGGGCGGGGGACACGACAGCGTGTTTATAAAACCACCCACCACTACTTTTCAAGGACCAGGATTTTTCTCTCTCTCTCTCACCCTGGGACACAGCGGTTACTGTGCATGCGCTATACTGGCGCGGCGGCCAGCGGGCCACCTCTAATACATTTTTGATATGATCTTGTGGGCCAAATATAATTACATCGCGGACCAAAGTTGGCCTGCGGGGCAGAGTTTGACATGTGTGGTTTAGGCGAACATTAGGAGGGTCCCTTTCAGTCAGAGAATAGTTGGAGTTGGGAAAGTGTTGCCATCTGACTTGATAAAGCAGGATCATTATTAAGTATCCTATATCCCGTTTTATTAGTGACATTTCAGTTTGAACTGGTGCTCTTTTTTTCCTCTAACACCCAAAAGATGTGCAGGTTTGTTTGCTATTTTACTGTTGATAATTTCCCCCATGGATAGTGATATTCGAGAGATGTTAAGTGAACTTTGTCTGGCCGTATGGCGGAGGATGCGGAGGTAAATTATAGAGTACCCAGTGTTTACCTAATTTTGTCAATGAGGCTGTCGAGTCCTTTGGCCCTTGGCGGCGGCCGTGAAGCACTCTGATATGACCAACAGCACGCCGTAACCCATCTCGGCTGCTGAAACGTTGAAATCTTCTTTCAGCATGGTGCGAATTCCCAACAGGACCCGGGTAGCTCATCTGTTCAGTTTGGCCCCTTGAGCCCAACCATCAATGCCGCCTTTAGGCGCCTGTGAAACCTCTCCATCAACCTGTGAGCCTGAGGGTGGTACACCATGGTGTGGTGGTGCTGGTTCTCAGCAACCTGGCCAGTTCTGCTCAGAGTTCCGAAGTGAACAGTATACCTCTATGAGAAATTAAATGCTCCGGGACTCTGAATCCCGACACTCAGGTGTTAATCAGTGCCTTGATGAAGGTCTGACAGTGGTTTTGGCCAGTGGGACCAATTCCGGCTACCTCGCTGAGAGGTCAATCATTGTGAGGAAGTATCCCGTCCCATAGGAGACTGGTAGCGATTCTACAATGTCAATATGGACATAGTTTTTTTAAAAAAACTTTATTTATTCGTTCAATATACAGGTAATAAGTAACATATATAACAATCAAGTAAACATAAACATTAACATTACATTTTATATTATATATATATAAAATAAAAGAGAAAACAAATAGAAGAACCCCCTTCAGCCAACTCTCCTAAGGAGAGCCATAAAAAGAAGAAAAAAAAATTAAAGAAAAATGAAGCATACATATTAAAATCTAATCAATGTAAATCAAAATGTAAATATTCTGAATATAAAAACCACTTATTAACAAAGAAATTATAATGATCACGCGAAACATATGTAATTTTTTCCATTATTAAACAATATTTCATCTCATTATGCCACCTTTTAATATCAATCATATTAGTACCCTTCCACGCACTAGCAATACATTGTTTTGCTACAGATAATGCTAAATGTACAAAAGCAAGTTGAAATTTATCTAATCCCAGACCTTGCAAAGGCTGCAAACTACCCAATAAAAATACTGTCGGATCTAAAGGTATTTTAATCTTATACAGGTATTCTAAAAACAATTGAATATTCTTCCAAAAAGATTGTATATGTATACATGACCAAACCGCATGAAAAAAAGTTCCAACTGCGTTACCACATCTAAAACACAAATCTGATTCATGAAAACCATATTTTTTTAGTTATTCAGGTGTTAAGAATAATTGATGTAATAAGTTATAATTAATCATTGCATAGCGTGCATTTATCAGTCTAGTTACAGCATCATAACAAATATCTGACCAATCATCTTCAGAAAAAATAAAACCAATCTCCACTTCCCATTTACCTTTAGATTTATCCCAACCCTTTTTATCCATACCATCCTGTAATATTTGATACATAACTGAAATATACCCCTTCTCTGGTACCTTCATAAGAAAAATCTCAAATTTAGTATTTTCAGGTAAAAACATATCTCTACCAAACACATGCTTTACCAAAGATCGAATTTGATAATAAAGAAACAAAGAATTCTTATCAATACCGTAACTGTCCCTCAACTGATCAAAAGATAAAAATTTACCATCTTTAAAACAATCTCCCAAATTTTTAATCTCCAATGTAATAAACTCTGATTATGTATTGAGAAAGGAATAAGTTGATTATTATACAATGGAGTGAAAACCGACAATTCACCACTAGAACCTATCAATTTCTTTTTCTTTGTGCATAATTTCATTAAATGTTTTAGTATAGGCACATTATGTTGCTGTAACAAATTTACATTCCACCTAAACAAAAATTGATGTATTTAAAATTCATAAATATTTGCCATCTCGATTTTGTCACAACTAGGGGCACGTTCCAAATCCAACAATGAAGTAATAACTTTAAATTGGGTTGCTTCATAATAATTTCGAAAATGTGGCAACTGTAATCCCCCTCGGTCATATTTCCAAGTTAATCTATTCAATGCTACTCTTGAAAATTTACCTCTCCAGACAAACTCCCTAACCATTTTAGTCAAATCTCGAAAAAAATATTGTCAAGTAAATACGGAACAGATTGAAATAAATATTGTATATGCAGAAAGATATTCATCTTAATTGTACTTATTCTACCCAATAAATTAATAGGTAGATCTTTCCATTTAATCAAATCAGTCTTAATTTTTTTCATTAATGGAACATAATTTAATTTATAAAAAGATTGATAATGGACATCCATAATTATACCGAAATACTTAATTCGATCTGTCCATTTAAAATTAAGAATATTCTTATAAGCTGAATAATCTTCTTCACTCACCGGTAAAATTTCATTTTTATATCCAGAAAGACGCCCATATTGCATCAAACACTTCTTCAAATGCAAAAGTGATTGAGCTGGATTTGTCAGGTACACCAATACATCATCAGCAAATAAATTAATTTTATATTCCTCATCTAAAACTTTCATACCCTGTATCTGTGTATTCTGTCTTATCAACTGAGCCAAAGATTCGATCACTAACGCAAATAATGCTGGTGATAAAGGACAACCTTGATGAGTAGATCGGGTCAGATTAAATCAAACCATTCATCAGTACTCTAGCTACCGGTTTACTATATAAAGCCTTAATTGAACCAGTAAAAAAAGACCAAACTTAAATTTCTCCAAATCTTTGAACAAAAAATTCCACTCAACTCTATCAAACACTTTTTCGGCATCTAAAGATATCACCATCGGATAGTCTGGAGATTGTCGAAATCTATTAATCAAACTAATCACATGCAAAATATTATCCGAGGCATATCTGTTCTTTATGAAACCTGTTTGATCAATACGAATCAGCTTAGGTAAAAACTTAGCCAATCTATTCGCTAAAATTTTGGCTAAAATTTTATAATCTACATTCAACAACGAAATCGGTATATATGAAGATACTTTCAAAGGATCTCTGTCTTTCTTTGGAATTACCGTAATTAAAGCACTAGAACAAGACTCAGGTAATTCATAATGTTCGCCAACCTGATGTAATACATCTCCAAACACTATAGAGAGGTCATCGTATAAATATTTATAAATTTCGACCTAAAATCCATCATTACCAGGCAATTTACCGTTCAGCATTTCCATCATAGCCATCTTAATTTCCGAGTCAGTAAATGGTGCTTCCAACTCCTGTATATCTACATCCTCTAAGGTCGGTAAGTTCAACTGTGATAAAAAAAAGATCAATCGATCCGTTTTCTTGTTCTCCATCAAATGTATATAACATTTTATAAAATGAACAAAATTCATCATTAATCTCACGAGGTTTATACGTAATAAGCGAATTCCGTCTAACAGCATTATTAGTCCTCGAAACCTGTTCTTTCTTTAATTGCCATGCCAATAACTTATGTGCTTTCTCTCCCCATTCATAATATCGTTGTTTAGCCCTGTTAATCATGCACTCAAATTGATAAGATTGCAAAGTATTATATTCCAGTTTTAACATAGACAATTCTATTTTCTGATCTTCTGTAGAGTCGCTCTGAAAATCCTTTTCTAACTCACTAATCCGTTTCTCTAATTCAAGACTCTGATTTAATCGATTCTTTTTCATTTTAGAAGTATAACTAATTATTTGCCCTCTCAAATAAGCTTTCATAGCATCCCATACTACAAATTTACTTTGGACAGAATTAGAATTTTCTTTCAAAAAGACATTAATATGTTCTTTCAAAAAATCAATAAATTCCGTATTTGTTTAACAAAATTGTATTAAATCTCCAACGATAAGCCACTTGAACTTTCTCAGAAGTTATATAAGTAAAGTGCAGCAAAGAATGATCCGAAATCACCCTATGTTTATGTTCAACTTGTCGTATTTTCCCCTGTAAATGTGCCAATACTAAAAAAAAGTCAATCCTTGAAAACGATTCATGTCTAGCTGAATAAAAAGAAAAATCCTTCTCTGTCGGATTAAGACGTCTCCAAATATCCACTAAATTGAGATCTTTCATCAACGCTTGAACATGAACCGCCATTTTAGATTTCTTAACTTTCTTCGGGGACTTATCTAATAATGGTTCCAAGTCACAGTTGAAATCACCACCAACTAAAACATTCTCATTAGCTTGACCCAGATATAAAAATGCATAAAAAAATAAATGTTTCATCATCTTCATTTGGGGCATAAATAATAAGTAGAGTCCAGAATTCATTAAAAATCTTACAATTTAATTTAAGAATACAACCTGCCTTTTCCTCCATTGATTGTAATTCAAAAGATAAATTCTTATGTATCAAAATTGCTACACCTTTAGCCCTGGAATTAAATGAAGAAGAATATACATGTCCTACACAATCCCTTTTCAATTTCATACTTTCCTTGACATTCAGAGGTGTTTCTTGTAAAAAAGCGACATAAATTTTCATTTTCTTAATATACACCAAAATATGTTTATGCTTAATCGGATGGTTTAAACCTCGAACATTAAAAGTAGCAAACTTCAACTTTGACATACCTAATATAACTAAGAACTAATAATATCAATATAAAAAAACTCAAATCAATGTATATAGGCCCTCCAATAGGAGAAAAAGAAAGCATAAATTAAAGTATAAATAAAATAAAATTAAAAAAAGGAAAAAAAAACATTACCAAAATGTAGTAATCCCTAAACAAAACTTGGGTGTGGATCACCCACCAGTGGCTGATGACTAATCTCTCCCTCCCCAGCCAAACAAAGAATAACAACAAGATATCATAATGACATAAAAAGAAAGTAAAAAATAAGAAAATTCTTCTATTCTTTTAAGAGATTCCAGATTCTGTGACCCCATTTCAAGGGAACTTGGACTTTTTCCATTCCCATTTCTCCCATTTCTATCATTTCTTCCATTTCCAGAGCAGCCGGATTTTTCTTTAGGAGACAATGGTAGACTACGTCTTTGTCCTCTTACATCTGGCAGTGAATCAGCAAAAACCATTGCCTCATGCTCATTCTCATAAAACCGAGATTGAAAGTCTCCACAGAACACCTTCAACTCTGTTGAATAGCGAAACGTAGATTTATAGCCTTTACGCCACAAAAAATTTTTAACTGGATTAAATTGACGCCGACGCTGAATAACCTCTTGACTCAAATCGGGGTAGAAAAAAACTGTACTATTCTAAATCATTAATGGAGCTTGTCATTGTCTCGCATTTTGCACTGCTAGACGAAGTATTGTCTCTCTGTCCAAATAATTCAAGAATCGAATTATCATGGGTCTCGGTGATTGAGCAGGCAGTGGTCTTCTTCTTAAGGCTCTGTGAGGTCTTTCCAATACCAAGCCCCCAGAGAAAAATTCATGCCCCAATATTTGTGGGATCCATTCTGTAAAAAAAACAAAGACGGTCTTGTTCTTCCATACCTTCTGGCAAACCAATAATCTTCACATTATTCCTTCTACTTTGATTCTCCAAATAGTCCACTTTCCTCTCTAACTCCTTCTCATGTTCTCGCAATTCTTTAATGGGTTTTTCTACCTCCAGCACTTTTTCTGTATTAGAAGCCACTTGTTGTTGGCATTCTAAAAAAGAAGCCTGAAATTGTTTAAAATCCTCACAAAATTCTTCCACACGTAGTTTAACTGTATTCAGTTCCAAACTGAGCCTTTGAGTCATTTCATTCAACATAGGCTGGATGATAACGCTTAGCTGTTTACATTGTAATTCAGAAAAGCTCAGCCCTGCTTTCTCCTGCGTAGTGGCAGAACCAGGTAACTGCAGCTCCTGTTGCATCTCAACCACAAGCAGTTTAACAGTTTTACTGCGGGTCTGGACTCCCAGCGACGGCACCCCGACTTCCTCAGCGGGCCGACGCTGGTCTCCCCCGCAACCCATTGTTGCTTCAAAAACTCACGGAAAAGATCAAGATATTCAGGTTGGAGTACTTCCTGGGGCATTTCAAGCAAAGGAGTCGTCTTCTTGCGTCCCCCCTCTGTTAAAGTCGGCAGGCTGCCAGAATCGGGATCCACGTCGGGGGCACACGCACCTTCCTCCTGAGAACGGGTAATTCCAGCGATATCCTTCTCCTGCTGAGTAGTAGTCATTTTTTTTAAATCAGCTCCCACAGGCAATCTTTGCGGTTTAGGGATGGAAGAAAGCAAACCTGAAACTGCAGCAGGCTGTTTAGGCCCTAAATCTTCAACACTCCGAAAATGTAGTTTCTTCTGCACTTGAGGTTTAATCGTTTTTTTTTACTATTAATG
Source organism: Narcine bancroftii (assembly GCF_036971445.1). NCBI lineage: Eukaryota > Metazoa > Chordata > Chondrichthyes > Torpediniformes > Narcinidae > Narcine > Narcine bancroftii. The sequence goes on along the minus strand of NC_091473.1, from coordinate 206,918,018 downwards.
GCCATAACAATTCCTTAATACTTTAAACTAAGTTAAAAAAAATTAAACTTGAAAACAAAGAGTTAAAAACGGGTTCTTAAACATCTAGCTAGAGAGGTCGAGATTACAGGTCTAGACTCTACGCCTTCTTGCCATGCCCCCCAACATGGACAGGGGGTGTGCCTGAAAATTGCAGATATAATTTAATGGAGATAACTGTTATGTCTGGCATTTTGAAAGTAGAACAAGGAAAGGACATACATTGCAAAGGTTAGGGCACTGAGGGGTGTGGTAGAACAAAGGGGTCTGGTAATACAGATACATAATTCCCTGAACGAGGCATCACAGGTAGATATGGTGGTAAATTGAGCTTTTGGCATGTTGCCCTTCATAAATCTAATATTGAAAACAGGCATTGGGATCAAAATGTAAAATTGAATAAGACACTGGTGAGGACTAATTTTGAGTATTGAGTGCAGTCTCTGTCACCTACCCACAGGAAAGATATCAGAAATATGGGACAAGTTGAACCCATCACGCTGGCTCGAAAGTCTGTGGACAGGGGGTGTGCCTTTAACGTGGTCTGCACTTTGTTTGTCTGGTAGAGCATGCAGGTCTTGGCCCACTGTTTCTGAGGCAGTGCCAGATGAACTAATTACCCATACTTTTTACAGAAATTCTGATAGCTGTGTGGGACAAATTATGCACTGCGTCAAAAATGTGCTGTCTACATGCTGCCAACATGATGGCGCAGGGTTTGCAGCGCTGCGTATGATTACCAGGGCCCATAACAACGTACTCCAGCATAAGTCCAGACACTACCATCCTTTATGCTGGGATATTGAGGTATACCTGCTGTCTTTTGGCTAGGGCTGAATAGTCTATTTCTTGGGTCATGGCCTGGATGGACTCGATAGCAGGGTGAGGCAGTAGTTCAGCCATGACGTTGCTCTTTCCCTTGATGTGTTTAATGTCTGTAGTGAACTCAGACACATAAGAGTGGTGACGCTGCTGCCTTGCTGGCCACCAGTATGACACTTTGTGGAAGACAATGGTTAACAGTTTATGGTCCATAAAGATCCTGAATTGTCTACCTCCCAAAACAATAACTGAAATAATGGACCTCAAGGTACAGCGCCAGTAGTTCTTGGTCAAAGGTGCTGTATTTGAGTTTGGGTGGCTGGAGCTGCTTGCTAATGAAGCCAGGAGCTGCCAGTGCCATTCGATAATTTGCTTCAGTATGTCTCCTACCGCTGTTCCAGTAGTGTCTATTGTGAGAGTGGTTAGCGCCTCTGGCCTGGTGTGTACCATTGCATACTTGACACTAGAATGCCTCAGAGGCCTCATTGCTCCAGGGAATGTCTTTACCATTCCCGCCATGAGTGTGAAAAGGTGGTGCATGATGCGGGCCACTGCTGGTATGAACCAGTGATTAAAATTAATCATACCAGCAAATTCTCACAGCTCTCTCACTCTGTGGAGCTTGGCGAAGCGCCAAACAGCCTTTACCTTTTTGGGCATGGGCTTCGCTCCGTGCCTGTTGATTTGATGCTCAGGAAAATCTATCATTTCCAGCCCAAAATGGCACTTAGCAGGATTTATAGTTAGTCTGAATTCCTGTGGCCTGGTGCACAGTTGCCTTAGATAGGTTGGCGATGAGATTATTGTCCAAATAGATGATCAATAACTCTATTAAAATGCCCTTTCCTGCATGTGGTCACAGGGTTCCAGTTGTCCTTTCATTCCGGCCATATATTTTTAGCATCCTATCCCATTAGAGCTGGAAACTGGAATAACAATACCTAAGCACACGAGCCAGCATCATAAAGAGGCATACAGTAATTTTCATTTTGCAAATGAATTTCCTTCACAAATAATTTGAATGTCAGCAGAATCTGCAGCAAAGATGGAACAGCCATTCAAATTGGCAAAGACCTTTACTGGACAGCTAGAGAATGGGTAATAGACCAACCTAGACACATCACCTTTCGCCTTCAGGTTTATATCTGTTTAAATGCAGATTCCTAACCTGTTTAATCATGTAACTCAGTTAATGAAGTCCGGATAACATTCAAATAAATATTTCTGATATCTTTCCTGTGGGTAGGTGACAGAGACTGCACTCAATACTCAAAATTAGTCCTCACCAGTGTCTTATTCAATTTTACATTTTGATCCCAATGCCTGTTTTCAATATTAGATTTATGAAGGGCAACATGCCAAAAGCTCAATTTACCACCATATCTACCTGTGATGCCTCGTTCAGGGAATTATGTATCTGTATTACCAGACCCCTTTGTTCTACCACACCCCTCAGTGCCCTAACCTTTGCAATGTATGTCCTTTCCTTGTTCTACTTTCAAAATGCCAGACATAACAGTTATCTCTATTAAATTATATCTGCAATTTTCAGCCCAATTTCCAGCTAGGCCGGATCCCTCTGCAAGATTTGAAATCCTTTCTTGCTGGCCACAACACCTCCAATCTTTGTTGCATCTGCAAACGTGCTGATCAATTTTACATTATGATTCCGTACAATGAAAGAGATAAAAATCAACAATTGTTCCAGCACCGATGCCTGATACATGACACAAGTCATAGGGCTCCATTCTAAGCAGCAGTTATCAACTATCACTCTGTTTTGTCCGTGCAGCCAATGTCAAATCCTGTTTACTACCTCACCATGGAAAACGATGGTCTGAAACCTCCTGACGAACATTCAACATGGGACCTTGTCAAAGGCCTTACTAGAGTCCATGTAGACAACATCCACAGCCTTCCCTTGAAAATCTCAATAAGATTAGATACTACACACAAAGCAATATTGACTCTTCCCAATCAGTCCCTGCAGTCTTTGGATATCCACATGCTTGCACATCCCATCTCTTAGAACACCTTCAAACAATTTACCTACCTTTGACGTAGACTCACTGGGCTTAATTTCTAGGGTTACTTTTGGAATCTTTTTTAAACAATGGAACAAAATACACTTCCATCCAATCCTCAAGCAGCACACCCTTGACTAAGGTCATTTTAAATATCTCTGCCAGGGACCCTGAAATTTATGTACTAGCTGTCCTTAAGGTCTGATAGAATATCTTGTTAGGTCCTAGGTATTATTACTGCATATTTACTTGAAAAGCAACCCCTCCTCTTTATTATGTACACGTTCCTTGCGCTCACCGCTTGTTTTCATTAATTCCCACGACTCCGTGCCTGTTTCGTGAGGAAATACCGACCAAAACCTTCCAATAATTTACCTAAGCTGAGCCACTACATTCTTGTGATGGGGCAGCACGTTTGGCGCTGCGGTTAGCCCAATGCCTTTGCAGCGCCAGCGATCTGGACTGGGAGTCGAATCCAGGGCTGTCTTTAAGTAGTTTATTTTGCCGTTTTCCCCGTGTTTGCATGGATTTTCGCCGAATGGTCCGGTTTCCTTCCACCGTTCGAACCGACCTGGAGCTCTATGTTGATTGTAAATCGAGCGTCATTGACTCATGGGTCGAAATGGTTTGTTATCGTGCTGTATGTCTAAATTAAAAACGCAATCTCCCAACTCCTCTGGTGCCATTCATAGCCGACCACTCCAATCTTCAAGGCGATCAATTATGTCCTTTACTATGTTTTTCCCAATGTAGCTATAGCAAACCCTTGTCATTTTCCTTCATATTCCTTGCTGAAGCAACCCCACGTTTTCGTTCAGCCTTTTAGCCTTCCTGTTTACATTCTTGCTTTTACTTGCATTAATATACGCCACACCACTCTCCCTCACCAGACCCGTTTTTATGTTTATGTTCTTCTCTTCCCAGTTTAGTCTCGAGGATAACCATGAACTGACCATTAACCTCCATGAATACTTTCTGATTCACCGAGTCCGTTAAACCCTCTCCTGAATTTCCCACGATTCACTGGGATGCACTATCATAGGATTAGTAGCATTGATCGTGTTTACTGAATGTGAATTCCTCGATGATGTACGGATTATTCTGGATTTATAGATTGTGGAATTGGTCCATGGTAACCAACCATTAGAAATGGTTCATTAGATATAGACATTAGATATAGACATCATTAACACTTAATTACCAGTGCAATAAGCGACCAGGGGATGCCTGTTTTGTCACTGACTGTCTGATTCTTTGAAAACCAAGTGCGATCTGTTAATAAAGTCACCAATATGATATATTACACATGACTGATGTTTTATGATCTAAATAATCTGACCGTCCTCCCGCAATTTCGACATTCAAAGTGGTTCAGCCAGTTGTACAGTGTTAATTGTAAAATAAAACGTACAAGTTGTCTGTGCATATTAAAAAGTATGTAATTATAGGCTTTGAGACCTGGTAATAACTTATTGCCTTTATGGTAATTTATTGTTTACCATTGAAGTTGTTTTCCTTTATGAAGTATTTGCTTCGCTGCAGAATATACGATTTTCAGGCAAATAGACTTTGTGGATAGGTGTATGACAATATCATTTTTTATTTTGAAAATGTAGAAAACCAATGTACTAAGTTTGGAGATTCCACCTCGAAGGTCTCCGTGAGAACTCGATGTGGTGGAAAAGGTCCTTTGCGATCTGACAGATTGAATCTTTGAACGACTCAGTCCACTGTGCAACTGAGGGAGGATAAGCCAGCTCGCCAATACTGAAATTTGTGGTAATGAAGAAACAGGCAAACTGTTGGAGCCTATAAAGCGAATGTAGGCACAGAGCATTTATTCTGGGGAGAATATAAATCAATTTCAGTGACATTAAATAAATGATATTAATTTCTGATGGGGAAGAACTTGTATGTTATTGTCAAGTTAAGCGAGATAGAGTTTAAAACTCTCATTTTCATTTTGTCAAAGGTTGGGAATGAGTCACCATGTTCCACCGCCATTCTTCAAGTAGAAATAATGAAGAAAAAGAAGGGAAAGTAAATGACGGAAGGCATTCCATTCGGGGCAAGTGAGTGGTGGAGGAAGACGCTTTGAAGGAGCCATCTCAACTCCCCATTTCCTGGTCCAGATTCGCCGATGCCGTCGGCAACTGCGGCTTATCAGAGGGCTTTTGATCACCAATCCGAAACTGGAGCTATTGATATCCAGCCATCTGCCTCCTGTCGTGTGCTTACGCCTTTGCATTACACTGTACCTTAGGATCTGCCATAATAAATACAGGCAGTAGCATTATTTCGGACCGGCTACAGACCCATTTTCCTTCTCAGATGTCTGAGAGTTGGTCATCATCTTTTGCCTCGCCGCCTCCTGACTAAAATGCTGCTTCCGCGGATCAGTGGAATTTCTATATTTTTGTCTAAGTTTGTATAATGGCGAATCTTTGGTTGGAAAATAAGTCTGTTATTTTAGTTGGAGGGCAGCATCAATTGGCTTGGTACGTGCTGATAAACTGTCATCGAGGTGCCTGCTCAAAAGTCTACTACAATCGTAAGATATCGAACTACAATTACTGCATACCAATTACGACGACTGGAATATACTAATACAGCATCCATGTAAATATCTGGGTGACTTGTGTAGCGTCAACTACTATTCCTGTACCCCTCTGCGGCCACACATACTACATCAAAAAGTAAGGTCAATTCATTGTTAACGGGACAGGTGTGCATGAAGATAAAGTATTGTCTTTGAACTAAGAGCAAAGTCAAACAGTATTGAAAGCAGAATATATTTGCAGAGTGCCAGTTGTGGCAAGGCGTTTATAGTCGTCGCAGACTCAATCAGTGACTCTGAATTCTGTGTTGTTTAACGTTGTAAATGAAATATTCCAAAGTCAGCATGCCCCATTAGAAATTCCAAATGCCTGTACACATTTTGGTGCCAGTTTTGTTTTCTGGGTTGAAAATTTGGATTCGACGTTCAGAGGTCAGTTGTCTCCATTAAAAGTGGAATGTGATTTCACATTGCCTATTAGTTTATGTTCACACGTGATGTCCAAAGCTGGTACAATTGCTCAAGTGGTAATGTGGTCGGTATTTAAGTGCGCTGAATACTTGCAACCAGTTCGCCTTTCCATGTCACTACGCTGCTAACTTGATACAATGCTCGAGGTATTAACAAAAGCGATTGGGATCGTCATGTTGGCATTTATTGTCTTATTATATCTCCGTAAGTTGCTTTCTGTGTCAACAAACGCAATTATTCAATGTTGTTATAGCTTTTGTTTGAAAGCACAGTAGCTAAACGGACCTTCCTGGAAGAAGGGATCAGGGGACTGAATTACGTTAGATTTTCATTTAAGAGAAATTAGATAATCCAAGTTTCCCGCCCTCTGCTGTGGGCCTGCAAATTTCTTTCTAATCGTCACTTTTTCCCAGCTCACAATTGAGCCAAATGATTAAATCTACCTCCACTGTAATCCAGCATCGCCCCTTCCATTCCCGATTCAATGGCATTGACTTTTAGACCTCCGCCACACTTTGCCCGGAGAAGGTTATTTGTTATAGTCTAATTAATTTCCCTATTTCCGTAATTACATGCTCCCTGTTTTTTGATCAATCACTAATAAATCATTTTATTATCTACTCTGGACCTACCATTCAAAATGGTAAACCCATATTTCTGATATTATCACGACATGCTGAGTTACTGTGGGAAAGCCTCAGCTGCTCTCTTCTATCGGCATAGCTATTGTATCTCCTCCCCGGAGTAATTTCAGTAAACGCGCCTTTATGCCACAGAAAAACAGAAAGTGCAGCACTTATAGTTGGCACAGGACATATTTTCTGTCTTAAGAGGCAGCTTGCAACGTTTAATCTTATTTTCATTACGTGTATTTGCACTTAATGGGAAAAGGGCTTTGCAAGAATGCGTCTTTGATTTAACTGGTCTTTACTGGTGCTGATGAAAGCTTTGTTCATTTGCTTCACATTATAAGATAACATGGCGCCGCAAGACGAGGCACTGCCTCCCAGTATCGCAGTCCTGTGTTTAATTCTGATATACCCTGGTGGCTGCTTGGAGTTTGCATATTTTCCAAGTTACTGTGTGTGTTTCCTTCGGGTGCTACTGTTTCCTATTAAAGCTCTAAAGCACATACGTTAATAGGCCATGGTAAATGGTAAATTTCGCTACATATAATGGCGAACGACAGAATATCGGGAGAGTGGATGAGAATGTGGAAAGCTTAAAATGGGGTTAAACTTGGATTATTGTCAATGGATGATGGATGCTCCACGCAGACACCGTAAGCCGAAGACCCCAATGCCATGTGTATCTATCTCTCACTCTAACCCTATCTCATGGCGTTCCTAGTTTTGCTTGCGCTGTCTGCCTAAAATTGCACATAGAACCTCGTTTCAATCACTCATCATTCTGCGAAAGATGATAGCCGATAATTCCATGATTGAAAGGCTTACGTTGCCCAAATACAAGTATGAACATCTTAAAATCTGATGACCAACAATTTCCATTCTATAGATGAGACACAATGCCGACTCACACTGCACCACTTCCCCGCAATTAAACATGTTTGTGAGGACGACGCAGCTCTGCTGACCTGCAAGTTGGACGAAGAATCACAAAGACAGCATTTCCTGCATTGGTACCGAAGAAGACATCACAAACCTTTCGAATGGATTTACAGCGGGGGAGGATACCATGGGGATGGTTTTAAGGAGAGATTTAACGGCTTAATATATCGTGAGCAGAGCATGATGGCGTTGCAGATTATCAAATGTCACCTTGAGGATAGCGCTGTGTATTTCTGTGTTTCGTCTCGCACAGTTGTTCACAGTATGGGTACGTTAACACCAAAACAGGTGGGCGGGAAGAGGCTGATCTAAAACGACAAAGTTGAGGTGGGGGTGTGAAATAAGAAGTACAAAGGGACAGTCATGAAGTGAGTAAGTCAGAGATAGAAAGAAAATGAGTCGAAATATAAAGAGAACAGGAAATATATATAAGAAAGCCAAAAGTACAGAAAGAAAAAGGGCAAATCTGGAAATATTGCTGCTGAGTGAATGAGGTCCATAGCTGGATTCAAACGACACAGGTGTGTGCGCGTGCACTGGTGTGCCAAATAGTTCAATAATCTGAAAGAGAGAAAGATAAAGATAGATAGATATAGATAGATAGATAGAGAGATAGATAGATAGATAGATGGATATATATATATATAGATAGATAGATAGATAGATAGATAGATAGATAGATAGATAGATAGATAGATAGATAGATAGATAGATAGATAGATAGATAGATAGATAGATAGATAGATAGATAGATAGATAGATAGATAGAGACACAGAGAGAAATGGACAAATTAAACAGAAGATAAAACCAGAGAGACAGAGAGAGTGCTAAAAGTAAATACTGAACACAAATATATTTCAGCGATGAAGACAAAACTGGAAGGGAATTGAAGCAATTTAGAAAAAGAGAGAAATTATCAAATACGTTAAGTTTGAACATGGACAGCAAGAAAGTAATGAGAAGAGTGCTTGAAAGTGGAGAAGGGGACGTGAAGCAATAATACCCAAGTATATACGTGGTGGAAACGGTCGTGTGAGTGATTGTAAGCAAGAAATAGGTGGATGGAATCTGCCAGTTAAGCAAAATCCGCTGTGGGAAATGGCCAGTCAATTTTTCGGGTCAGGATACTTTACTAACACCTATGTATTGATCAGAGCATTTCTTCCTTCGCCCAGGCTTCCAGGTTCTCGAGGGAGAGACAATTTCCGATGTGGACCGGGCAGGAATACGTTGTGATGATATATTCAATGACACGATCGGCGAGAGAGCGAGGAAAAAAAAGGGTACCTGTGTGGGAACGCATGTAAGCGTAGAATCAGATAAAAAGCAAAGGAGATATTAAGATAGACAACAGAAATTATAGGGAGGAGAGAGAGAGAGAGAGAGAGAGAGAGAGAGAGAGGGAGCGCAGATCAACATTGCCAAAGGATTAGACGGAGATCTATATATTGAATGTAAAATTAAGAGATGTTGCGAGACAGAAATGGACGGATCTGAAGAAGCAGGAGACATATTTTCAGTTAAGTGAAAATGTTGGGGAGGATGGAGAATGCACTTCCACAGATTCAGAAAAGAAATGCGCAAGCCAAATAGAATTTCGAAGTCTTGGTTTATTGTTGTGGTTATCAGAGCACATTCCATGTATAACCTGGAGTATCCGACTCAGAAACAACGTGGTTACGATTTATTTATCGCATGCAGTAATCAAGAAATATTAAATCCGATCATTTATAATACAGGCGACATTTACACGATGATAGATTATTGTTTAAATCGCATAACCACGATATCTCAATTAATGATATTTTGCAGCGTGAAGTCGTAGCGCATTCTTAAGGACATTTATTGACAAGTCATTTACCACGTTTAATTGCCTTTGAAGAAGATCCAGAACATCCTTCCGGAACCGCAGCCTGTCTCTCTTCCTTGTTTTGTCTTATGTTCCATCCTTTTGAGATAGCAATGATGGAGAAACGGTGGTGATGTCAGACTCAGGACAAACCGCGCAGTTGATGATACCACATTCTGATCTATGCGTGTTATGTGCCCATGTGGGCGATCATATCACATGCCGCGAGGCCGAGAAATCAGCCAAAGCATGTTGGAAAACCCTCGTCATACTAATTTCCGCATGACTCGCAGCAATTCTTGCTCGTCCATCACGAGAGGTTTCTCCTAGCTTTCTTAATTTCCCACATTTCCCCACTTTCTCAAAGAAAACGCCAACACTACTAGTCTTTGACAACATGAGAAGTAGAGATGCTCAGGGTACGATGGGTTGTCAGGAGAAGCTGCGTGGGGTAGGTTTAAATGTGGAGATATCAATGCAATATTAGTAACGCTCCAATGGATGTTGAGGATGGCACTGGCGGTGGTCAATGTGGCAGGCACCGAGATTTCTTTAGGCAGTCCTTGTACCTTTTCTTTGGTGCACCTCTGTCACGGTGGCCAGTGGAGAGCTCGCCATATAATACGATCTTGGGAAGGCGATGGTCCTCCATTTCTGGAGACGTGACACATCCAGCGCAGCTGGATCTTCAGCAGCGTGGACTCGATGCTGTCGACCTCTGCCATCTCGAGTACTTCGACGTTAGGGGTGTAAGCGCTCCACCCAAGATCGTATTATATGGCGAGCTCTCCACTGGCCACCGTGACAGAGGTGCACCAAAGAAAAGGTACAAGGACTGCCTAAAGAAATCTCTTGGTGCCTGCCACATTGACCACCGCCAATGGGCTGATAACGCCTCAAACCGTGCATCTTGGCGCCTCACAGTTTGGCGGGCAGCAACCTCCTTTGAAGAAGACCGCAGAGCCCACCTCACTGACAAAAGGCAAAGGAGGAAAAACCCAACACCCAACCCCAACCAACCAATTTTCCCTTGCAACCGCTGCAATCGTGTCTGCCTGTCCCGCATCGGACTTGTCAGCCACAAACGAGCCTGCAGCTGACGTGGACTTTTTTTACCCCCTCCATAAATCTTCGTCCGCGAAGCCAAGCCAAAGAAAAAAATTAGTAACGCATATTACGTGTTGAGATATAACATAGTATTTTCAGAGGGCAATGCAGTTAACAACAGCTATGTCGGTATCGACTCACATAGAGGCCAGATCACATAGGCATAAGGACCTTCTTTTCTTGAAGATCGGCATCCGGGGTATATCTGTGGACGTCAAGAGGGCAATGTCGTATGTAAAATGCTTAAAGAATGTAATTTCTCCTTTCAATTATTTAACCATCTTTTCCAATTTGCAATTTAATGGAGTATATATATTTGGGAGAATTTGTGATTAAAAAGTAGGCCTAGGAAAGATGAGGTGGAAGAGAATTGTGAGATATATGCTGCGTGTGCAGTAACAAGGTCCACGTCTAAGAAATTATTGAGAGATGAAGAAGATCCAGTTGAAAGAGATTTGCCAGATGCTTCTGAAATTGTTTTGAAAGAGAAAGGTAATTGTGAGAGTAAGGATTTCTCAACCTCCAACAGAATATGATGTGTCTACAACTACGTTTTGCCTTTTGTGAGCAAGCCACTTCCGGATCTACAAAGCAATGTCCCCTTGGATCCCATGCTTCCCACTTTCTCAATAAGCCTTGCATGGGGTACCTTATCAAATGCCTTGCTGAAATCCATATACCCTACTCTACTGCTCTTCCTTCATAAATGTGTTTAATGCATACTCAAAAATTCAATCAGGTTCGTAAGGCACGACCTGCCCTTGACAAAGCCACTTTTACTATTCCTAATTATATTATACCTCTTCAAATGTTCATAAATACTGCCTCTCAGCATCGTTTTCACCAACTTAACAAACACTGAAGTAAGCCTTACTGATATATAATGTCCTTGGGTATCTTTGCTCCCTTTCAACCGTATCCAGAAACCTCTAATCCTTAGGTACCTCTCTCACCCCCATTGATGATGCAAACATCATCATCAAATGTTCATGAATCTCCTCCCTTGCTTCCTACAGTGGCCCAGGCTATATCTCATTCAGTTTCGGCGATGTATCCATCTTTATACATTCTAAAATCTCCAACACATCCCTTTTCTTAATATCTACATGCTGAAGATTTTCAGTCTGCTGCAAGGCATCACTACAATCACCAAGATCATTTTCCATAGTGAATATTCAAGAAAAATATTAATTAATTACCTCTGCGATTTACTCTGGTTCCATACACACTTTCCCACCACAACCACACTTCACAACTTCTATTCATTCAAGTCATATCTGCTTGCACTTCACATACCTATGGATTGCCTTGTGCCTTTCTTTATTCCTGCCCACCAAGGGCATTTTCACGGACAATTCTGGCTCTCCTAATTTCCTTTAAGGACTTTTTCCCCGTTAGCCTTGTGATTTTATGGATCTCTAACATTACTTAACTGTCTAAAACTTATGTAAGCTTTAATTTTCTTCTTGACTAGATTTTTTACAGGCTTTGTACACCACGGTTTCTGTACCCTATTGTAACTTCCCTTTCAAAATTGGAATGTACCCTTGAAGAACTTCACACTAATATCCACATTTCTTCCGTGCCTTTCCTTGAATAGATCCGTTCCCCTTTTAAGCTTCAATTTTCCTGCCTGAAAATCTCATATTTCCACTTACATCACTCAAACGTTTTTCTAACTTGCCTATTCCTCTCTCTCTACAATGCTATTGCAAAGTAGATAGAAGTATTATCACAATCTCACAAATGATCTCCCACTGAGAGCTCTGACACCTGAACCGATTAACTTTCCAACACCAGATCAAGTTCAGACTCTCCCCATCTACGTAAAGTGCAAGAATCCTTCCTGAACACACATAACAAACTTCACCCCATATAAATCCTTCTCGCTATGGAGATGCCAAATTATATTTGCAAAATTAAATTCTCCCATCAGGAGAATATTACTACACCTTTACAGAATATGTTTCCCTGTTCGTATTGTTCGGCCTGTAAAACACCCAGGGAAGCTATTGACCCTTCCTGTCCTAACCTCCACCCAAAGAGACTCCGTGGACAATGCTCCATTACGTCCACCTTTTCTGCAGCAGTGACACCTCTTTTTTTCTCCCTCCCTATCCTTTCTGAAACATCCAAAATGCGTCATGGAAGTATGCAGACCTGTCCCTGACCCATCCAATTTTCTGTAATTGCCCTACATCATAGCACCTAGTATTAATCAATGCTCTAACCTCATCATCCTTGTTTATAATATTCCTCGTGTTAAAATAAATGCAACATTTCGCTACAGTTTCAACTTATGATTGAAGCGCGATTGATCAACATTCTGAAAATGTTCACTGTACAAAGCAACCTAGTATATACAAACCCAAGGACTCCACTCCAGCGTGTTTTTTTTGAGTTTACCCTTAATATGTCGACGGGTTTGTAATTCTCCATATTGTAAAGTAGATTTGACACAGGGTACGCTTTCTACCGGTTAGTTAAAATAAATATCTCATAGGATGATATTCAGATACATTCAATTTTGTGCCTGGCAAACGTATCACAAATATGGCATACCAATTTTATGCAGGTGCTCTGAAGGATAATTTTCATGCTGGCTATAAGGGCAGCTCTAACTTTAAAGTTGTGAAATGCTAGCATATTGACAATTCGGTGAACGTACATAGGGAGAAGTGATAATTGGGCTTTGTGGGGGTTGTGAATTTTCTACGGGTTTACCATTTAATCACGTTCAAATATTTAAAACTTCACCAGCATTCTTTCAATTCCCTTCTTCAATTTTATATAGGATCTGCACTCGTAAGGAATTCTTGGCAGATGGTGCACGTGATCTATTGAGATATTTGGTGACTCTTTTGAAATTCGAAACATAATTTATGATTCGAGTTGGCTGATCGAGATGTTCCAACGGACAAATAATACTTCAATATTAGAGGGCATACATTTCAGTTGTTCGCTCAGGAGGACTGAAAATCGATGAAGGAACCGTTTGAAATAAAGTGGCTGCGGAGATTTCTTCCAATTCCTTTTCTGATGGAGCCGCAAGTGCAATTTTCATGAAAATGTTGAGATTTTAGTTGAGAAAGTTTCTAAAGGATTCTCTTCATGACCTTCGAGATAATTCATAATTCATAATTTGATATTTTTTAAATTCTAAATATCCTAAAACGCAAACATAATGTTTTCAGATATTCATCAATCGTTCATTCATTGACTCTTTTGGGAAATAGTTGTCTGTTACTTGGTGACTCACGCTAAGAGATCATCCTCCTGTACTGTAGCATCCCGACCTGCAGTCAGTTGATATACATTCTTCACATAACCTTTTCATTTTATTTGAGACTTAATTATCCAACGGAACTTCCAAGTACTTTGGCTTTCTTCCTCTTCATATTATGCTCACATTTACTTACCGTTGGCCTGTTGAAGTTCAATCTACAATTGACAATCACGAAAATTGTACATTTAATGATATGTGACTTTGCGTTTAAAATCACACTCCCAGTGAACTGTTTGGATTTATATTTCACTTTCGTAACCCGAATTGATTAAGACCTCCAATAAATGTTGAATTGTCTTTGTTCAACATAAATGTTTTTTTTTTCATTAATGAATGTTACAAAACAGCAATGATTAAAACTCGAAGATAAAAACCCAGAACAAAATCTAATAATCCTGAAAGAGCCTTAAATAACATAACATAACATAACATAACATAACATAACATAACATAACATAACATAACATAACATAACAATTACAGCACGGAAACAGGCCATTAGGCCCTTCTAGTCCGCACCGATCGAAACACCCCTTTCTAGTCCCACCTCCCTGCACAATGCCCATAACCCTCCATCTTCTTCTCATCCATATACCTGTCCAACCTTTTCTTAAATAATACAATTGACTCCGCCACCACTATTTCTCCCAGAAGATCATTCCACATGGCTACCACTCTCTGAGTAAAGAAGTTCCCCCTCATGTTACCTCTAAACCTCTGCCCCTTAATTCTTAACTCATGTCCTCTTGTTTTAATCTTTCCTCCTCTTAACGGAAATAGTCTATCCACATCCACTCTGTCTATCCCTTTCATAATCTTAAATACTTCTATCAAATCCCCTCTCAACCTTCTACGCTCCAAAGAATAAAGACCTAATCTGTCCAATCTCTCCCTATACTCTACATGCTTAAACCCAGGTAACATTTTGGTAAACCTTCTCTGCACTCTCTCCACTCTGTTTATATCCTTCCTATAATTAGGCGACCAGAACTGCACACAGAACACCAAATTAGGCCGCACCAACGTCTTATACAATCTCAACATCACCTCCCAACTCCTATATTCCATGCAATGATTGATAAAGGCCAGCATACTAAAAGACTTCTTCACCACCCTATTCACGTGAGTTTCTACCTTCAGGGAACGATGTACCGTCACTCCTAAATCTTTCTGCTCTTCTGTATTCCTCAATGCTCTCCCATTTACCACACATGTCCTATTCTGATTCTTCTTACCAAAATGAAGCACCTCACACTTATCAGCATTAAATTCCATCTGCCATTTTTCAGCCCACTTTTCTAAGCAGCCCAAATCCCTCTGCAATCCTTGAAAACCTTCTTCATTATCCACTATTCCACCTATCTTATTATCGTCTGCATATTTACTAATCCAATTCACCACCCCATCATCTAGATCATTAATGTATATAACGAACAACAATGGGCCCAATACAGATCCTTGAGGCACACCACTGGTCACCGGCCTCCAACCTGACAGACAATTATCCACTACCACTCTCTGGCCTCTCCCTTTCAGCCAATGTTCAATCCATTTGACTATCTTAAAATTTATACCTAAAGACTGCACCTTCCTAACTAACCTTCCATGTGGTACCTTATCGAAGGCCTTACTGAAGTCCATATAGACAACATCCACTGCGCTACCCTCATCCACATTCCTAGTCACCTCTTCAAAAAATTCAATCAGATTGGTCAAACATGACCTTCCTCCCACAAATCCATGTTGAGTGCTCCTGATCAGATCCTGTCTATCCAGATGTTTATAAGTACTATCTCTAAGAATTTTCTCCATTAATTTACCTACCACAGACGTCAAACTTACAGGCCAATAGTTGCCAGGCTTCCTCCTTGAACCCTTTTTAAATAACGGAACCACATGCGCAATGCGCCAATCCTCCAGCACTATCCCCATATCTAATGACATTTGGAAAATTACCACCAGAGCCTCTGTTATTTCCTCCTTCACTTCTGTCAATGTCCTTGGGAAGATCCCGTCTGGTCCCGGAGACTTATCCACCTTTATATTCTTCAAAAGCCTTAAAACTACACCTTTTGTAATCTCTATATTCCCCATATTTATCCAATCTGCTTTTTTTTTATCTCACATCTCCCAATATCCTTCTCCTTAGTGAATACCGAAGAAAAGAAACTGTTCAATATCTCCCCCATTTCTCTAGGCTCCACACACAGTTTTCCGCTCTGATTTTCTAAGGGTCCAATTTTGTCTCTAGCTTTCCTCTTACCATTAACATATTTGTAGAACTCTTTTGGATTAGTTTTCACCCTGCTTGCCATAGTTTTCTCGTACCTTCTTTTAGCTTTCCTAATTCCTCTCTTAAGATTCCTCTTACATTCAATGTATCTTTCAAACATCTCCTTAACTCCATGCTTCTTATATCTAATGTACGCCTCCCTTTTTCTTCGAGCCAAGTTTCCAATATTCCTTGAAATCCACGGCTCTCTCAAACCTTTTGCCCCTCCTTTTAACCTAACAGGAACATAAAGCTTTTGCACTCTCAAAATCTGATCTTTAAAAGACTTCCATCTCTCTACTACATCCTGCCCATAAAACAAATTGTCCCAATGCACACCCTACAAGTCCTTTCGCATCTCCTCAAATCTAGCTTTTCCCCAATCAAAAACCTTAATCCTTGGCCCTGATTTCTCTCTTTCCATAATGACATTGAAGCTGATGGCATTATGATCACTGGACCCGAAGTGCTCGCCAACACTAACCTCCGTCACTTGACCCATCCCATTTGCCAACAGTAGATCTAACACTGTTCCTTCTCTGGTCGGCACCTCTACATATTGTTGTAAAAAACTATCTTGCACACATTTCACAAACTCTAACCCATCCAGTCCTTTCACAGAATGTGTTTCCCAATCTATATGTGGAAAATTAAAATCTCCCATAATTACAACCCTGTGCTTATCACAAATATCTACTATCTCCCTACAGATGTGCTCCTCTAGGTCTCGGTCCCCTCCGGGTGGTCTATAATACACCCCTACAAGTGTAACCTCTCCTTTCCTACTCCTCAGTTCCACCCAAATAGCCTCCGTGGATGTGCCCTCTGATCTCTCCTTCCTAGACACCGCTGTAATATTTTCCCTGACAAGCAATGCAACCCCACCTCCTCTTGCCCCTCCGACTCTATCACACCTAAAACAACGAAACCCAGGGATATTCAGTTGCCAATCACATCCCTCCTGCAACCATGTCTCACTAATCGCTACCACATCATACTTCCAAGTATCAATCCACACCTTCAGCTCATCCACCTTTTTTACAATACTCCTGGCATTAAAATATATGAATTTCAGAGATTTCCACCTAACAAATAAGTTAAGATATTTAATTATAATGTAGTCCCCACTAATGATACATTACTTGCTAACTATTTCAAGTGTATCTGCTTCTATTTTGCATTACTGCATATTTATTATTTCCTGTCGTTCACTTTCGAGGTGGAACCATATTTCCTCTCCATTGTTATTCCCATTATATATATCTAACTATTTAATTATGATTCTCACCCAGCCCCTCTTGGGTCAGTCAAAACCCACCACTTCCAAGTGCAGCGCTCCTTCGAATTAAGAGTCCCATGCAATTTTACAGTCCCAAACAGACGTTTGTATCCAAATCCATTTTCCTCAATCATCCCGTCTAGGTCCAAATAATTCCACGTTTAAAAAAAATATTACTGCTTGTAATTTTACCACTTCGTCTGGCAGCTCATTGCATCTTCTTATCTAGAAGACTTTCCCCCTACCTTCACTTATATTTTTTACCCTCAGAACTTACCCTTTAAGCTTAAGTTCAGGGCTCCCCTACATGGGCAGGACTTTGGCTATTCATCCATATATGACACATCAAGATTTTATAATGGCATCTCGCAGCATCCTACGCCATAGGACCAATCTAGATTACCAGATCTCTTCTAAAACCCCAAGTTTATCAGTGTTGAGGACGACATCCTTTTAGAAATATTCTTCATCTTAATGACACAATTCATTCAATTAGTCGGCCACGATGGCAAACGGTGAGGCCATATTCCAAGAGGCAGTCTCATAAATTCTTTATACAGAAGTAAAATGTCGTCACAGCTCTCACACGCTATACCCTAACCGATAAAGGGTAGTGTCTCTAACGCACTTTTTATGACAATACTCCATCTTCATCTTTATGGAATGGGGAACTCACCACACTAATCAGGGTTATGATGTTAAATTAGACCATTCTGCACCTGGTGAACATTGCAAATGTAGTATCTCGCATTTGACCGTGTCAAATATAATCTGCCAATACTTAACCTATTTTATTGCCCTGCTCTCACATTTGATTTAAATGGTTCGATAATTTTATATAACCTTCTTCGCTATCTTCAACACCATGCACATATATGTTTGCATGCACATATATTCTAACCCTGCCCCCAACATGGTCATCCAAACCGTTAACGTAGACGGAAAATAACTGAGGACCCCAGAAAAGATACATGCGACATGCACCACGTTTGATAGCTCCAACGAATAGAAAATATTTAGTAGCAACTTCTTACTCCATTCATCAGTCTTAATAATGAAATTCTCCAATCTCAACATATTAGTAAATCTGTTCCATATATTCTAAACTATCCATCAAAGTAATGTCATGAAAAGTATATGCCGAAAAGTTTATTAAAATTTGGTTCCTTTCAGCTCTATGAAATCTATATCGATGCTTTTATGTTGAAACGCCCAATTAAGAAAGGAATATATACTGCAACTGGTTCAATTGTAATGTGGTATATTAAAACCCGACATTTAAACAAGTCACCATGCCACCTAGCCTGTAATTTATGTCATCCTATTAGTATTTGCTCTATATTTAAAATAATCCATTGATTAATCGTTAATGCACATAGTATTCCGTGGAGCTATTCTTCTTTGATAATAGTGCTTCTGCAACCACAGTTGGATTTATTAGCGACAATCATTAGATTATATAGAAGATCTTTTATTTCGGAATCTAATCCATAAAGCTTCTGACCAGGAAGGTTATTTACATAATGTAAAGATATATAAATGCCACTCTTCCCTTTAGTTGATAAACAGCTGGAACGTAGTCGATCTTAACGAGCATTATATAATATAATTATTTAATTATTTTATGTGCTTTGTTAAGAATGCATAGAATCATAGCTGATTTATTTTAATTTTCAGCTGCATTCTCCTGCTTTCTTCCATAGCTCACGGGTCCTATCCTGATCAAGAACGAACATGCTTCTGTCAGAAGGATACGCAATAGATTAGTCCCATTGCTCGTTTAGAAAATAGTCTTTGCCTTTATTCCCTCCACATGTGGATGATTATACATTTCTCCACACTCAAATCCATCTTCGGTTTTCTCCGATTTCGCTAAAATGTCTACGTCTTTCCTCAGACTGTACTTCATCAGCACTTTATTGCCTTTATGCTAGTTTTGTATCATCCGGAAAATCGTCGACCAACACTCCAAGAAATCAGAACTATCCGATGATAATCATTACCATTTATGAGTTGGGAAGAGAAAGCTGGAGGGACAAACCTCTATTATCCCTTTACCTGTCTTTGTACCTCCGACTGCTTTTATTCTATTTTCTCTGAGCCACTCCACTGCTTTACTTCCCGTTTTGTATGTGTAATGCCATATTTTACCTTCTTCATAGTAAGGGGTTTTATCGAAATTTTAACTTATTATTTCTTCCCATGAATTCTCTCGTTACTCCAGCAAATACTTGTCTGTCGATAAGTAATAGTTCAATGTAATCATAATAGGTGTTAGATTGCCTTCACTTAAATCATTCTCATCATCAATTTCTGAAGATGGAAATGTCAGCATTTCGTAATGTGTCTGTTGCTGTGGCCATATAATTTTGATAACGATGCGAGATTCCTATCTCTTTCATGAATTTCAGAGGTTTTAACACGGAAAGGCCAACTCTAAAACACGGGGTAAATCTCCACATCAAAACCATAGTGGTATTTCTGCTCCCTGTCGATCACCGAAAGCGATGGATGACTTAGTGAATATGACAACCTAACATGACACCAAATTACCGATTCCAAGTGTACAGTTTGACAAAGTGGATTACAGAAGATAATATTACCTCTCTCCCCCGTGAACTCAGAATTCAGTTGGCATCACATCTGAGGTAAAAGACAGTGACTAAATATTCTCTGCGTATAGCAATTTCCAGGAGTCTATACCGGGTGAGCATTCACCATAATGTGAAAAATATGTATGGTAACAGACTGTTATATTATTAAGTTTATTTACACACACACACACACACACACACACACACACACACACACACACACACACACACACACACACACACACACACACACACACACACACACACACACACACACACACAACATAATCTCTTAATCTGTGGATGTATAAATATTTTTCGGGAGATGCAGCACGTCAGGAACAGCCTGGGACTTGAACAAAAGTAGGCAGTGAAAAACATTATTATTTAAAGTCTTTGGGACGGTAACAGGCGGAATCGATGAAATCAACGAATTTCATGCCTTGTGCAAGGATTTCCGAGAGATCTTAGAGTTAAGAAAACTTCATGCGACTTCTTTCAAAATATGGCATCCAATAAATTACAAGGGAGTGTCGCAAAATATATCGAAATTTCTTTCAGGAAAGAACAGACGAAAATAGATTATTTGATTTGTGATGGACTTGATAGTGTGTGTGTGTGTGTGTGTGTGTGTGTGTGTGTGTGTGTGTGTGTGTGTGTGTGTGTGTGTGTGTGTGTGTGTGTGTGTGTGTGTGTGTGTGTGTGTGTGTGTGTGTTGTGTGTGAGTGTGTGTGTGAGAGAGAGAGAGAGAGAGAGAGAGAGAAAGAGCATACTCGTGCATTCACACAGGCCCACGTCCACTGCTTTACGGTGATGTTAAGCAGATATGCAGATAATACAAAAATAGGCGACGTGCTTCAAAACATTAGAAAAGCTAGTCAGATCAGTTGTATGGAGAAACAGATGTGAAATTTAAATCAGAGAATAATGTAGTGAACTACTGCGGGTGGAATTATTGAAGGTAATATATACTGTATTAGAAGAAATTACGTGAAGTGCAGTTCCACGCAGACGTCATATTTTTACCAGTATATCACATGTTCAAAACAGGTGATAAAGACAGTCATGAACTATTCAGGATATCATAAATAGCATTTTAAAATTAAATCTAAATTTAGGTTACAGGATAATAATAGCCCCTTTCGATCCATGAGCACATACCACCCAATTTCACCCAATTGACCGACAAACCGTGTACGTGTTGAAGAGTGATATGAAACTAGACCACCCGCAACAAAACCACGAAGACAGGGGGAGAATGTACAACTTCCTTTCAGACAGGACCGAATTTAAACACGGGACGCTGTAGTTGTAATAGCATTGCGCTGACCATGTTGCTAGTATGCTGTATTATTATTGCACTGCTGCACTTGTATTACCTGTATCATCACAGAAGAGGAGAGGTGTCATTACCGTGGATGGATTTTTAAAAAGGTCAAGTTGTGAAGATCCCGCAGGAATGAAAAATTATAGTTTAAAAGGAATCTTTGGATAAGTTTTGTTCATTTGCTTTCGAATAAAATGGACCGAGGAAAGAAGGAAACAGCTGGGTATAACGTCATGGGTGTCTAGGATAAAACAAGAATTGACCAATCTGCTTGAGAGAGCGAATGAAACAAACTGGGTTAGAGTAAATGTTGGGAAGTTTCCTCTTGAGCAGTGGTTCTCAGCCTTTTTATTCTCACTCACATTCAATTTATGTAATAACTTACTAACCACATAGCACCTGTACCATACAAGGACGATCTGTGGTTGGTGAGAAATTCTCTGAAGTGGTATTTAAGTAGAAATAAAAGTTTAAGAAGCATTTTGCTAGAGGCTGATTAGTAGTTGGAATTGAAATTCGGACACGTTGGTCAAGGAAGCGAACTCAAGCAGATTTAAATATCACTGCTGTTATACGAGACCAAAGGACCCCAAAACAAGTAGTTATTAAACAAAAGTTGGGTTTAATTATCTTTAAACATGAAAACAGTATCAAACTTTATCTCTGTTAACTTAGATAACCCAACTTAACCCCCTTCTAATTCTAAGCACACGTGTATGTTGTAATATGTATATAAATTTAAGAAAAATTCTTTGGTTCACAGTTCAACCTCACTTCTCATTCTTCCAAGTTCACTGGTTGCAGGCAATTCTTATACTGTGCACAGCATTTAACATGAATAAAGTTCACCAGGCTTTGGTTCTCTAAAGGTAAATGTATACTGCTCAGCAAGGTACTTTGTAGATGTCTTGTTCCAGGATTTCCACAACTGAGGTACCACCATTAGTCATCTCAATGTCTTGCCGATGAAATTTGCCCCATCAAGGTTCTCCAGATGATAACCTCATTGTTTCTGGCTACCTCAGAGTTCCTTTCTGTTCATTTTATTCCAAGAGAAACATCAGCCATCCAGCACTCTTGAGCTTATATTTCAGTTCCAACCAGCTTCTCCTGCTTGTTTCAGCTGTGACTGTCCAGTCTATCCATCTCAGATCCAAATTGCCAGTATATGTTCTCCTCTCTCTCTCACACTTGCAAAAAATCCATCCTTCTCTGACAAACAAGTTAGTTTTATGCTCCCACTTGTTGCTTTTAGATAACCAATAACTTAGGAGAGACCTTTGTGTGAGCACTTTGAAGAAAGGTCAGATGTCTTGTAAAAATGTTCAACACAGACGACCTGTCTCCAGTCCATTCATTTCATGACATAATTTAACTTAGAACCTACTTGTGAAACGTGCATAGCATTCTCCATATTTTCTGTAAAATCACTGAATATGAATTCTTCAGTATTTCAAATAACATCTGTTTTAAAATATGTATGTATGTATGTATGTAACTTACTCTACCTTTACCAGTTTATCTCCCAAATACATATAAAAATATTGCATCACACTGCAATGTATAATTGGAATGATGGTAAGACCAAAACTGGAAGAAAAACTTCTGTAGATTGACACGAACAGGACATCAATCAACTCTTTCCAATATACTTGGTAAATTTAATATACATAGAGTAAGATATTGTTTGTAAAAATAGTATTTCTTTCCCAAATCGCCAGCTTATGTTATACATTTGTCACTCCCGCTTCCATCACACACAAAGTGTGTCTAAGCAAAACCTATAAATTTCATCCAATGGAAACCTCTCTATCCCATCACTGCAATCTACACAACAGACAAAATCGCACATGATTGGAATTGCGAAGTGTAGCTCTAACATTAAGAACAGCAATAGTGATAATTGTTTTAACCCAAAGAATAATATATCAGCCCACTTAATTATTACGTTTCCATTTGCTTATTTTGTCGAACGTGCAAGAATATAATTTGCAGCACTGACGAATGCTGCAAGAGGAAAATGTGCACGCAAGAAGTGAAAGATACATCAAGTTTTTGAGAGCAACTCGAAAAAAGAAATGAATAGAAATCTAATGGGATAGCATTTACCATATCTAAGCAGATAGATAAATGGATAAACCAAGGAATCGAAAAATAGTAACAACTCCAATTAAGGTTATATAGATGGATGAGTTGACAAGTGGAAGCACAGATAGAGAAAAAAATGAACCGATATATTTGAAAATAGATAAATTGTAAACCTATGGCTTAATAGACAGGCATTTAGGCTGATCGATAGGTGTACATGGGTGTGAGGAAATGATATCAGTCTGTACATTGCATACATATAACGATAAATTGGAAAGAATTTTCCTTCCAATTTTCCTTCATTGGAAGGAAAATGCCACTGATTAACTACCCTCTGTGAGAATAAGTTCCTCCCAATCTCCATCCTAAACTTACTTCCCCAAATCTGCTTGATCTTGCCAGTGGAAACAATCTTCCTGATTCTGTATATGGATCTATTTATTCCATAAGTTTAAATGATTCTATAAGATACTCATCATTATTTTGAACTGTCAGTCCATGCCGACTGAATGTCTCATTAACCATCCATAACATTGACATAAATTGTGGCCAGAACCCGTGTACAATCACTAAATTAAATAACGATGTTGTGGGTGCGACAGAGACTTGGCTGTCGATAGGACATGATATGCTGATTAATTTTCTAACTTTAGCTTTTTCATAATTCATAAGGTAGGTGGTAAACCGGGGTGGGCATGTCGCTTCAATGCTAATCAGGAATTGTATTATAGCTGCAGAAAAATGAGAAATTGTGGAGGGATCGTCTACTGGGATCAGTCTGGGTGGAGTCAGAAACAGGGAAGCAATGACTCCATTTTGAGTATGATAATTTCACGCAGTAAATACCGGGCCTCCGAGGAGCAGGTATATAGGCAGATTTTTAAAAGGTTAAAAAAAAGCAGGATTCCTGTCATGTGCAGTCAATATAATTGACAAGTTGCTGCAAAGGTTTTAACTGAGCAGAATTCGTCAGATGTCTCCATGAAGGATTCGTGACACAACAGATAGATAAGCCAACTGGAGTAGAGTGGGTTAATTGACATGAAACGTGAATTTCAGTGAAAACGAGAACAGAGGTGATCTCTTAACCGACGTCCCCACTAAGAAAGCAGGGAGAAATGTGTTAGAAATGTGGTTTCAGTCGAGGCGGCCAAATAATTTGGCAGTTGTCAGAATTTGAGAGACTGTGGTTTCGTTGCTTGCAACTGGAAAATGGAACAGCGAGTTGGCAGTTGAACGGGAGGATGCTGAAACGTGTGCTGCAATGAACAAGGATGCAAAATAATAGCAAACGTAGCAATAAACAGATTTCATTTTAGGTATCTGCTTTTTATTATCGCATAGATATCAATTGCAAAATAGTTTGCGCTCCTGAGCATGTCGCATTTCTACTCAATTCGCTTTTGCTTATACATTATGCAGATGAGAACGAACTTACATTAGTTCTGCACCAAATGTTCCAAATGACTGAAATGGGTTATATTTCTCCCTTTCCCACTCAATTCCCCTCAAATTCCAATTAAATATTTTATTCCACAAAAATACGACCATTTATGAAAATACTGAGTATCTCTGCTCTATTGAAGTTTTTTCATTTAGAAATTTGCATTAACTGCAGCCTGGTTGATAAGAAAATATTCACGGCCACCACACATAAAGAAATTTGAGTATCCCTCTGATGTCTGGACATCCATATTTAATCTAACCTGACGTAAATAACATGACAGCCTTAGATAAGATGAGAATCCAGGGTCATTTTCTTCGGGCAACAATAGCAGATCTGTTACTCATAAGTGAAGGAAAGTTTTGGGGAAATGTCAGAGGTAGGTTCTTTTAATCAGAGAGAAGTGAATGCCTGGAATGCATAGGATGGGGTTGTTGTGGATGTTGGTACAATAGGAACATTGGAATGACTTTTGGTTCAACACATGGATGTGTATGTGTTTAAGGAAGAAAGCTACCTTAATTTGCTATAGGTAGACGGATTGTGGGCTGAATTGCCTGAGCTGCATCCTCGAGTTCTATATTCTTTGATCTATATTATTCCTGCAACATGTGATCCTGTCATTACTACGTTTTCTGATATTGGGATTTTGGTTCGCACTTATGCATTGAACTTCTCACTTAAGTCCTTTTTCAACTTCATAACACTCATAAAATAAATGGAAATATTCATTTTTCATTGATACTCCTCGTTTGCTATTTGATTTGATAACAGTATAAACTGTGCTGTCGATCCAGAACTTCGTTGACTCCCACACATGACCAGTGAAGGTCACTGGCCTCATTGCAACAGGACGTAACATAAGATTCCTCTGAATTTCGCCTCCCTTGAACTACAAATCGCGAGTGAGGCTGATTGACATCATGGCCTTCCTGACCCTCTGCAAAAATGTAGCTGCATATAAATCCTTCAACTATTTTAATTTATACATTGATTTGTTTGTTGTCATGCCCAATGAGATGCGGGAACTGTTTTCTGTGTTATCTGAGCACGTTAACCTGTATTTACAGTTAGCATAAAAACGCAAATAACAAATCTACAGTGTATAATCTGCAAGACAAATTGTCAGTTAAACTATGCAATGCATGATTGTGTCCAAAGAGATGCTCCTGATAGAGTAGGAGGAAAGTTCCCTTAAATCTGAAGGTGTGTGTTTTCCAACTCACATACCTCTGCCAGAGGCGAGACTGGAGAAGAGACCCTGACTTGCATGGGATTTATTCGCTTATGTTATGGAGTTATGGTAATGCAATTGAAACTGGTTTGTGTAATGGCCTGAGATGCGTTATCATTCACCAAAATAATTGTTATTTTAAGTTAACGTTTAGTATGCTATCAGATGAAAGACCATATTTTATTCCAGCCTTCTTGTTTTCGTCAGGCCTAGATGAGAAATTATATATGCCTTTAAAAAATAAAGGAAAAGGACATTTATCATTTCGTTCTGTTTTAGAGATGTATAATTAAAAAAATGAGTTTAATTGAAAATTGTAAACATTGATCATATTACAGAATATAAAGTTAATATTTGTGAGGTATAAATGATCTTTCATTTTATAAGGAAAATTTTATTTATAACTTACCTTGCTTTAAAAGGAAGTACATTTTTGCGTCAGTTTCATTTTTTCACTCTCTCTCTTACTGGGGGATTATCCTTTTTTCTTATTTTCTTTTTCATTATAATATTATCTTTGATATATATTGAAAAATGTGTTTACTTATTTTAACCCAATTCTAGATTTAACGTATTGCATAGCATTAAATGAAGAAACGAATTATAGCTATGTTACCGATTTAAAATATATGTATATATCAAGAAGTTGGTTCGGGACAAGAGGGAGGCCTATATTAAATATAAAAAAAAAGGGATGCTCGGTACTTAGATTGCAGGAATAACCTTAAGAGGGAAATTAGAAAGACAAAAAGAATGTATGAAATGTCAATAGCTAATAAGGCGAAGGTGAATCCTAAGGGCTTTAACAGATATGAGAACAGTAAAAGTAGGGTTAATGATAGAATATGTGCACTGGATGATGGGACCAGTGAACTATGTAAGGAACCTTATGAGATTTGGAAAATATTGAACATTTTTTCTCATCCGTATTCACGAGGGAAAGGGAAATTGGGATATATGAGCTAAGAGAGGCAAAACTGGATAGGTCTCTTGGTCCTGATGGTATTTTTTCCCAGAAATTTAAGGGAAGTCAGGGAACAAATAGTGGGGCACTGACAGTGATTTTTCAAAGATCACTGGAGGAGGGGTTGGTACCACGGGATTGGAGGGTTGCAAATGTAGTTCCATTGTTTAAAAAAGGCATTAGGTGTAGGCCAACTAATTATTGGCCATTAAGTTTGACTTCAGAGGTGGAGAAGTTTATTGAGGGTTTTCTTCAAGACAATATATATGCATATCTGGATAGGCAGGGATTAATTAGGGGGACCCAGCATGGGTTTGTAAAAGGAAAGTCATGTTTGACGAACCTTGTTAATTTTTTTGAGTAAGTGACAAAATAGGTGGATGAAGGTAGAGCTGTTGATGTGATCTATTTGGATATTAGTAAGGACTTTGATAAGTTTCCACATGTAAGGTAAATAAGGAAGGATCAGTCACTAGGAATTAGTAGAGAGATTGTGACATGGGTTCAGAGGTGGCTTGAATATAGACAGCAGAGAGTTATGGTGGGCAAATGTCTGTCAGATTAGAAGACTGTGACAAGCAGGGTTCCTCAGGGATCAATGCTGGGTCCGTTGTTGTTTATCATTTATATTAATTATTTAGAGGAGGGTGTGGTTAATTGGGTAAGCAAATATGCGGATGATACGAAAACTGGGAGGTGGTGAATAGTGAGGAAGGTTTTCTTGGATTGCAGAAGGATTTGGTTTGTTTGGAAGAGTGGGCTGAAAGATGACAGATGGAATTCAATGTCAACAAGTACGAGGTGCTGCATTTCAGTAATAATAATCAGAATACGACATGCAATGAAGGGGTGGGCATTAAGGCGTTCAGAGGAGCAGAGAGACCTGGGGGCTATGGTATGGTTATGGTACAGAGTTCAACGAAGGTGGATTCCCATGTAGATAAGAACACATATGATATGCTGGCCTTCATAAATCATTGTATCGAGTATAGGAGCTTGGAAATGATGCTGTGGCTGTTTAAGGCGTTGATGAGGCCTGGTTTAGAGAACTGTGCTCAGTTCCGGTCTTCAAATTATTGAAAGGTTATAAATAAGGTGGAGAGGGTGCAAAGAAGTTTTACAAGGATGTTGCCTGGCTTACAGCATCTGGATTACAGGGAGAGATTAAGGAGACTGGAACTATATTCATTGGAATGTAGAGGACTGAGGGGGGACTTGATAGAGTTATTTAAAGTTATGAAAGTTATAGATAGACTAGACATACACAGACTCTTTCCCCTGAGGGCAGGGGAGGATGGAACAAGAGGACATGAGTTAAGTGTAAGGGGGAAAAAGTTTAGGAGAAATATTAGAGGATGCTTTTTCACTAAGCGAGTGGTGGCAGAATGGAATGATCTTCCAAATGAGATAGTTTCTGTCATTTAAGAGAAGGTTAGATGTGTACATGGAGGTGAGGGGGTTGGAGGGTTATGGGCAGAGAGCGAGAGGGTTGAGCTAGTTTAGCTTGTTCTAGTGAACCAGACTCGAAGGGCCGACATGACCTGTTTTTGTGCTGTTACCGTTACATGGTTATATGGTTATATGGTATGTTATGTTTATTATATGATTTAAGTGAATATTATAATATTCACTTGAATATTATGTATAATTTTTTAAAGTTAAACTAAATAAAATATTTCATAAGAAAAAATCATATTTATTTTGAAGGGAAGAGAAACACCCCAGGGCGTTTTATGTTATCACGCCTTGAGCCTGGAATTGTTTTATCCTTTGCAATTATTTAGTATAAAGAGAGGTCATACAACACCTCATCACTGCATACATTGTGTACAGAGCTTGGAGCATCCCTAGTACAACCCGACCAACCCAATTTAGCATTGCACTGATTCTCAAATGCTTTGGATTGACCGTTCATCATAATATGCTTGGTGTTCTTTTTCTAATTTTTCGAAGGTGTTTCACCGCTCCCTAAAATCAATGATTTTGAAAATAGAATTAAAAAGAAAATAAACTAATTACAAATTCCACAGTTTACGCAAGGGAAAATTAAATGCTAATGGAGAACAACAATAATCATGATAAAGTTAAATAAAAAAGCAAAGCATTTTCATGCAAGGAACTCTCTCCAAAGGGTTGACTGTTTTATAGAAAAGAATATTTCATCTTGTCTTTGTAGTTTTAAGCCCTGGACACGAACACATTTTCAAGTATCAAAGAAATCAGGCACTCGAGAAATTTCACTGTTTACATTTTGATTTGTACCTCCTTCCTGTAGTCTATTTCTTCGCTGAAACCATTGAAAGCGTGATATTCCTGGAGTTCAAATGATT
Source organism: Narcine bancroftii (assembly GCF_036971445.1). NCBI lineage: Eukaryota > Metazoa > Chordata > Chondrichthyes > Torpediniformes > Narcinidae > Narcine > Narcine bancroftii. The sequence goes on along the minus strand of NC_091473.1, from coordinate 206,888,783 downwards.
TCCTTGGCAACATAATGGATATCAAGAACCGAAAAACATTAAAGTACAGAAAAACAGGCAATTGGACACCTAGTCTGTGCCGACCATTGAAACAAGCTAGTCCCACTGGCCTGCTCTCATTCCATAACCCTCCAGACCTCGCTTATCAATGTATTTCTCCAATATATTTTTAAAATTCAAGATTGAATTTGCATTCGCTACATCAGATGGCACATCATTTCATATTCCTACCACTCTCTGAGTTAAAAAACTTCCCTTAATATTCCCCTTATACCTCTCCCCCATCCATCTAACGCTATGACTTCCCGTAGTTTCCCCCCAACCTAAGTGGAAACATCCAACTGACATATACACTTTCTATACCCCTCATAATTCTATACAGCTTTATTAAGTCTTCCTTCATTCTTCTTCGTTGCAAGGAAATTGAAAATATTTTATTACAAAGTTTTTGCAACAGCGGTTGTCATGGGAATTGAAGGTTAAAGAGAAAGCAAACGAAAGTTCATACAGGGAAGCAAACATTATTGGAAATATAGAGGATTTAGAAGATTTTTAATAATTGCAGAAAGTGAATAAAACTCAAAAGGAGGGAAAAATGCAATATGAACGTACCCACGCAAATAATATCAGAGGATCGAAAAAGGTTATTTAAGAATAGAAAAAAAAAGATCAGAGAATAAGACCACCAGAAAATTGTAGGGAAATAAGAATTGGAGACAATTGGATACAAGGAGAAGGCAGAAATATTTTGCATTTGCTTTTATTCTGTAAGATCGTAGCAGTGTGCCAGGTGTCGAACAGTATTTTGTTAAGAAAGTGCTGATGCTATTGCAAAGGCGAAGGTGTTCATAAAGCTGAATATTCTAAGTGTGGATAAGTCTCCAGGATCAGATGGATATGAACCTCGGGTTCAGAACTAAGTAGAGCTGGAGATTGTGGAGGTATTTGTAATGATATTGCAGGAATCAATAAATTATGATATTAATCATATAACCATATAACCACTTACAGCACAGAACAGGCCAGTTCGGCCCTACTAGTCCATGCCGTAGCAAATCCCCACCCTCCTAGTCCCACTGACCAGCACCCGGTCCATACCCCTCTAGTCCCCTCCTATCCATGTAATGATCCAGTCTTTCCTTAAATGTAACCAATGATCCCGCCTCGACCACGTCTGCTGGAAGCTCATTCCACATCCCCACCACCCTCTGCATAAAGAAATTTCCCCTCATGTTCCCCTTATAATTTTCCCCCTTCAATCTTAAACCATGTCCTCTAGTTTGAATCTCCCCTTTCTTAATTGAAAAAGCCTAACCACATTTACTCTGTCTGTCCCTTTTAAAATCTTAAACACCTCTATCAAGTCCCCTCTCAATCTTCTACGCTCCAGAGAAAAAAAGCCCCAGTCTGCACAACCTTTCCCTGTAACTCAGACCCTGAAATTCTGTCAACATTCTCGTGAACCTTCTCTGCACTCTCTCTATTTTGTTTATATCTTTCCTATAATTTTGTGACCAAAACTGTACACAGTACTCCAAATTTTGCCTCACCAATGCCTTGTACAATTTCATCATAACCTCCCCACTCTTGAAATCAATACTCCGATTTATGAAGGCCAACATTCCAAATGCCTTCTTCACCACACCATCTACCTGAGTATCAGCATTGAGGGTACTATTTACCATAACTCCTAAATCTCTTTGTTGCTCTGCACTCCTCAATTGTCTACCATTCAATGTATATGACCTATTTAAATTTGCCTTTCCAAAATGTAGCACCTCACATTTATCTGTATTAAATTCCATCAGCCATTTCTCAGCCCACACCTCCAGCCTTCCTAAATCACCTTTTAATCTACGGTAATCTACCTCACTGTCCACAACACCACCAATCTTTGTGTCATCCGCAAACTTGCTTATCCAATTTTCTACCCCTACATCCAGAACGTTAATATATATAACAAATAATAGTGGACCCAGGACCGAACCTTGAGGAACTCCACTAGTCACTGGCCTCCAATTGGACAAACAATTTTCTACCATTACTCTCTGACACCTCCCATCCAACCACTGCTGAATCCATTTCACTACCTCCTTATTTATACCTAATGCTTCCACCTTTTTTCCTAACCTCCTGTGGGGAACTTTGTCAAAAGTTTTACTAAAGTCCAAATAGACAACATCCACAGCTTTCCCTTCATCAACCTTTTTTGTAACCTCCTCGAAGAACTCAATCAGGTTTGTCAAGCATGATCTACCCCTGACAAGACCATGCTGATTACTCCCTATCAATCCTTGTACCTCCAAAAATTTGTAAATAGCATCCCTCAGAACACTTTCCATCAACTTTCCCACCACAGACGTCAGACGTACAGGCCTATAATTCCCAGGTTTGCATTTGGACCCTTTCTTAAACAGAGGAACTACATGCGCCACCCTCCAATCCTTTGGTACCACCCCCGTGGCCAGTTACATCCTAAATATCTTTGTTAATGGCCCCACTAACTGTCCACTAGCCTCCCTGAGTGTCCTAGGGAATATTTTGTCCGGTCCGGGAGATTTATCCACCTTTATCTTTTTTAACACAGCCATCACTACCTCCTCGGTTATCCTTATATGATTCATGACCTCCCCACTATTTTTCTTTACTTCAACTGGTTCAACATTTTTTTCCCCTAGTGAATACCGAGGCAAAGAAATCATTCAAAATTTCCCCCATTTCCTCAGACTTCTCACTCAGCCTACCCTCGCTATCTACAAGGGGTCCAATTTTATCTCTCACTAATCTTTTACTTTTAATGTACTTATAGAAACGCTTTGGATTTATTTCTACTCTGTCAGCCAAAGCCTCTTCATGCCTTTTTTTAAAATTCTCCCCAAGGATTAGATTATCGCAAATCATACCATAATATTCAAGATACAATGGAGGGAGAAAAAAGGAAATTATAGCCGGGTTAGCCTGACGTCTATGGTTGGGAAGATGTTGAAGTTGATTGTCAAAGATAAGGTTATGGGATATTAGTGGGCGCATAGCGAGCTCAGCCAAAGCTTTGACAAGGTAACGTACACGAGTGTACAACAAGATAAGGGCCCATGATGGAACAGGTGACATGCTATCGTGGTTGGAGCAACTGGTGATTAACAGGAAGAATAAATTAGGAATACACAGATCATATGCTTGTTAGCTGCCATTGAATAATGGTTTTCTATAGAGGGAGTGGTCTTGGCTCTTCTTTTCATGCTGTATATTCTTGACTTTGATTATGGAATGATTGACTTTCGGGCTAAGTTTGCAAATGATACGAAGGTATATGGAGGAGAAAGTAGCATCGAGGAAACGGAAGTTACAGAAGGAAATATTGATTTGTAAAATAGGCAGAGAAATGGCAAATCAAATACAATGTCGTAAAGTGCATTTTACTTTGGTAACAAATGTTGGAAGACTATTTTCTAAATTGGGAGAAAATTGAAAATACAGAGATGGAAAGTGGCCTGGGAGTCCTCGCACAGCATAGCCTGAAGTTAAACTTGCACATTGTGTGGATGCTGAGGAACGCAATATAATGCTCGCACTAATTTGAAGAGGAAATGGATATAGGGGCAGGGATGTGAAGTTGGGGCTTTATAAATCCCCGGCGGGACATCATTTGGAGTATTGTGAGCAGTAATGGGGTCTTCATTCGGGACAGGATGTGCTAACGTTGCAGAGAATTCTCGGATATTCACAATAATTATTCTAGGAATTAAAGTGTTATCATAGGAGGAGCGATTTAAAGCTGTTTGCCTGTATTCTTTGTGATTCAGGAGAACGAGTGGGCTCTCATTGAAACATTTCGAATGTAGAAAGGCGTGTAGCAAGTTGAATTAGAAAGGTTATTTATAATGGTGGGAAGTTTTGGAAAAGAGGGCACAATTTCATGATTGAACGGCATCTACTTTGTACTGAGATGGAGGCGGATATCAGCAGCCAAACGATAGCAAATCTGTTGAATTTTGTATGCCACAGGCCGTTGTTAGGTTCAGATTATTGGCTTTAAGGTAGAAATTTGTAGATTCAATTTTTGGATATTTTTTTTAATTGTCCATAAATACATTGACACAATGTTTAAACTATACACTTCAAATGTATTAAATATCTAAATAAAATCAAAATTCCTCTTTCCCTCAAGCTGGTAACATAATTTCACCTACTGTCAGAGTTTTCATTTTTAATTAATATTTTTTCGGGGCTATCACATCGAAAAATTCAAAATTATAATTGGATTCTTGAATAATCAAACTGAATTTGTCATATTTATTCTTTAACTTGCAAGTAATCCTCTCCATGGGTATACAACAACTTAACTCTGTGGCCATCGAGCAATAAGGAAGAGAGAGTAAAATTTCCAAGTGATTGCTAAACACTTATGGGCCACGACCAGACCTCCATTAAAAAAAATAATTTGAAATTTAGTTAGCGTAGCGCACATCCATAAAGTTGCTTCACGTGAAAAAGTCACTTCTTTTGCTCTTGATGGCCTTTCAGCGACATCATACCAAAATGGTCTTACCTTTGCACAAGACCAGGTAGAGTGTAAAAATCTTCCAATTTCAACACAGAATTTCGGATATTTCAGATTTTTATTAGTGCAGTTGTTGTGACATGAGATGTAATAGATGTTAAAAATTGTATTGAGCATCCAATATACCAAATTGATTGTTGATGTCATAATATTCCAAACTAACACTCTGCTGGTATTATAACAACCAGGTATCCGTAGGCGTGGCTTAACACTTTCACTTCGGAGAAGAAAATACATCCACGTTATAAATGTAGGTGTATGTCCCAGCCGAAGCATCCCTTCCAATTCATAATTTAAAGGCAGGGCCATTGTGTGACCCCATCTTTTTTGCAAGAAGAACCTTAATTAAATAAAGCAGTAGAATATTCTACTCAACAAGTCAGATTACTGTTTTAGTTGTTCAAAGGACACGAATAATCCTTCAATATGCCTAATTCCTTTCTCATACCAAGTATGAAGAATTTTATTACACACATTAATGGGTAACAATTCATTCTGGCACTGGTGATTTTGGTGATAGCCCCACTTTTAATTTACAATATATTCATTTACATTTTTACTGGGCTCAGCGCAAGGTGCCCGGAATTGTCGTCAGTAGATTATATTTGCATCTGATAATCCGAATGTTCTCCTGGCAAAAAAATCATCGGATCTGTGAGGTTGTGCAGATATATAATGAATTGCAGTACCAGGAATATTAGGGTTTCTGCGATTTGTTGCATTAATGCATTTTATCCTGATCTCATTCATTCACTCGCAACGCGGTGTGCGACTGGGTCACGAATACGTCGAAATATGCAATAAAATAAGAGTTGGAGGACTGAATTGTAAACCTCCAACAGTCAGAACTAAACATAACAAGCATTCTGCATAATATAACGGTAATATGGAGTAACATGAACTTAATTTTAACCTGAATAACAGGCAACGCCAGTGACGCTTTTTGTTCCTGGAACAGTAGGATTAGGGTAGAATATTTGTCGCAAGGAGATTATAACCCCATTCAAAGTGGTGCTGTAACAGATGCGAAAAAAATATATGCCTGATGAGAAACGAACTAATTTGTGAGGAGTACAACACAGAAGACTGCAGACTCCATGACTGAAGCACAAAGATAAAGATACAATACCAATGTTTCTGGTATGAACCCATTCTCAACCAAATGTAGATTAAAGATTTTTAACAGGAGAAATGACTGGATGAATGTTTCTTTCACCTCTTCACTCGTCATCTGGTCTTGCAAGTCAAGCGTGATTCATTGGGGTGGAAAAACTAAGGCTTTACCCCTTTGAGTAGAGTTTGTTTGTCGGTTACATACCCCTCGCCACTCTGTCATTAATTAGAAAGTAATGTAATATATTTAATTCCCACGAAGCAGCACACGTGTATGCATTTTTGATATTATAAATTTGGAAAATGAGTGGAGTCAATAATCAACAAAAACGACGAAAGAGAAGAAGGATTGAATGAAAACAGGTCCAGAAAAAGGAAACAATGATCAGATTTACAAAATTTACAAAAGGAGGCGTTGAAATTAATCAATGAGTTGCGAGGAGAACACCCTCTTCGACTGGTTTGCATTGCACGTTCAAGGAGGGTATCTGTGAACTCATCGGAATAATGTTGGGCTTCAAAACAGATGTTAAGAGACCCAAAGCCTGCGTAGGACCTTAGAAGTATGGGATCGTCAGCAGGAGGATGCTGCAGCTATGTTTACAGCCCCAAAATATAACCTGGAGATAGCCTGTTGGCAAAACAGAGAAGGAAGAAGCCAATGCAGTAGAAACTAAGAAATCTATATAGGCAGAGAGGAAAAGATGCAAAGTTCAACATCAAGTAGAAAATCATCGAATGACTCCCTTAGTTGGCTAGTGTTTGCAGCCCAGTTCTATTGATTATTGAATAGTTTCAGAATGTGGATTTAAACTATGCAGATGAAAACTAGACGTTGTATATAATACGGATAGAAGATGAGTTGGTCGAGCAGGGTAGAGGATGGAGAAGAAAGGGAATGCAATGAGTGAGCATGCGTGCGCAAATCAGTGACAAAAGTGAACAGTAAAAGAACGAAAGTAAAGTGCTGTGATGAAATATGGTGAAGAATCTGTGAGACTTATATTGATGATTATCGTAAAATTGATCGATATACAACGAATTTATGGAACACAATTACACTTCAGTAAACCGTATCTAAATCAATTTATGTCGATATTTTTACATTGCAAGTAAAAGATTGCATAAAAATTTAAATGTCTCTGGAATTATTTTCCAGGTGTTTTCATTCATTAGTGATTAAGAGTGTATCTGCCATCAATATTGATATACCGTATATTTTCGTGTCCAAATGTTTATTCTTGAAAGCGAGGTTATACGATACCACAACTGACGGAGACATTGCTTCACAGCTCCGGATTCTGGAATAAATCCGTCCTCCAGTGCTATAGGTGTGGTTTGTACATTATCCTCATGACTGTGTGATTTTACTCCGGTGCTCTGCTTTCCTCTCACATCCTGAAAGATGCGGATTGATAGGTTAATGGACTATTGTAAATTGTTCCTGCTGTTTACATGAATGCTTAGAAGAGATGGACGTGGATGTGGATTTAGATAAGATTGGTAGAAAAAAATATGGTTGTTTTTATGCTATGAATGGATGGACAATTACCCACCTTCTATTCACAAAACTCAAAACGGTCAACCAGTTTACCTATCTCGGCTGCACCATTTCATCAGATGCAAGGATCGACAATGAGATAGACAACAGACTCGCCAAGGCAAATAGCGCCTTTGGAAGACTACACAAAAGAGTCTGGAAAAACAACCAACTGAAAAACCTCACAAAGATAAGCGTATACAGAGCCGTTGTCATACCCACACTCCTGTTCGGCTCCGAATCATGGGTCCTCTACCGGCACCACCTACGGCTCCTAGAATGCTTCCACCAGCGTTGTCTCCGCTCCATCCTCAACATCCATTGGAGCGCTCACACCCCTAACGTCGAGGTACTCGAGATGGCAGAGGTCGACAGCATCGAGTCCACGCTGCTGAAGATCCAGCTGCGCTGGATGGGTCACGTCTCCAGAATGGAGGACCATCGCCTTCCCAAGATCGTATTATATGGCGAGCTCTCCACTGGCCACCGTGACAGAGGTGCACCAAAGAAAAGGTACAAGGACTGCCTAAAGAAATCTCTTGGTGCCTGCCACATTGACCACCGCCAGTGGGCTGATATCGCCTCAAACCGTGCATCTTGGCGCCTCACAGTTTGGCGGGCAGCAGCCTCCTTTGAAGAAGACCGCAGAGCCCACCTCACTGACAAAAGGCAAAGGAGGAAAAACCCAACACCCAACCCCAACCAACCAATTTTCCCTTGCAACCGCTGCAATCGTGTCTGCCTGTCCCGCATCGGACTGGTCAGCCACAAAAGAGCCTGCAGCTGACGTGGACTTTTTACCCCCTCCATAAATCTTCGTCCGCGAAGCCAAGCCAAAGAAAAAAATTCTCTCTCTCTCTCTCTCTCTCTCTCTCTCTCTCTCTCTCTCTCTCTCTCTCTCTCTCACTCTCTCTAAGTTTAAAACTGCCAGCAACATATCCTTCCCTCTCACTTTCTACACCCCCCCTTATCCAGCAAACAACAGGAATTCCTCTTTTGGTCTACCTGTTGGTTTAGATACACAATAACCTCTCAGTGACTTCCGTGTGTGCACTTTGCGAGAGATCAAAAGCCTTGAAAAAGGGTCCACAGTAGACAACCTGACTTTGATTGTTCTTCCAAGACAATAGTCCATTCATTTCATGACATCATTTAAATTAGCACCTACTTGTGGAATGTGCACAGCATTCCTCACAGTTCATGTAAAGTCACTGAATATTATCTAGTATTTCAAATAAGATCTGTGTTAAAATGTGTGTATGTATATAACCTTCTCGAATTTTACCAATTTATCTCCCAAAATAATTCCCAAATATTCCATAACACTCGTTATATACATTATGCAATCTGCATGTGCACCGAATTGTTTCTTGCTCTAAATCAGTGGTTTCCAACCTTTCCACTCACATACCACATTAAGTATTCCCTATGCCTTAAGTGTTCTGTGATTAGTAAGCGATTGCTTAAGGTGGTATGTGGGTGGAAAGAAAAAGTTTGAAAACCACTGTTTTAATCATTCCAAATTGATTCGTTATGTGCACAGTTTCATAACTCCAAAGGAAATGGGCCAATGACAATTTTTCACAAGCAAAATATTTCAGTAATAATTATGTCCAGAGCAGTTATTATCAACATTCCCTTGCTACTCACATACCACCTTAAGCAATCACTTACTAATCACAGAACACTTATGGCATAGGGAATACTTAAAGTGGTATGTGAGTGCAAGGTAAAAGGTTGGGAACCACTGCTCTAGATGAACAAATGCTTTATGAAAATAATTCAACGGGATACATAATAGAACTTAGATATAGAAATTGAATATGCAAAATAAGTAGAAGTTATCCTAGAGCAAATAGTTTCCAATTGTGCAAACAGCCCTTTTGTGATGTCGATGAATCATGATCGTGTATCAATTGGAGGTTGTTTTGAAAATAAGCTATTCTTGATACGTAATGTACTGTTTTTCAGAATTCTATCCCTTCTTTCGAAGTTGGTAATGAAAAGGGGATGTGACCAATGCGATGAGATATTTTATGACGTTGGCTGCCTTGTTGATGAATCGCCTCACAAATGTTTATTCATTGGCTAGTAAGGCGGAGGCTGTGATTGACATGTATGTACTTGCTATGGTATTCAGCTATCTGCATTCTCGTGCTTTCGAAATACCGTACAAAGTTGTGATGCAGTTAGTTAGTATACTTAATAAATGCACCTAAAGAGATTTAATAGTCCTTATTGTATTGATATTCTAAATGTAACTTTCGCACATGTGCTTGATAAAGCCGTCGTCTGCACCATAAAATACGAATCAGTTTCAAGTTCAAGTTGAATTTCAAATTTATTAATATCTGATTGAACCAAATAGAGCCTGATAAAATAATGTTCTCAGGTCCTCTGTCAAAAACAGGCAAACACACATGTAGACATAAAACATTTGCAGACAAACGATACATATAGAGTACCTATTTTTAAAATAAATAAAGGTTGTTAAATTAATGGTAGAGTTTCGGATGATTTGTATGAGCAGTTCACCAGTCGTTCAGCAACCTCACTTCCTGAGGGAAGAAGTGATATCACAGCCTGTTGGTCCTAGCTCTGATACTTCTATATATCATTCCCGACTAGAATAGCTGTAAAATACTATATGCGGCGTGATAGCGAACCTCAGCGATGTTGCGAGCCCTCTTCCATCATCAATCCCGGTAGATCGTCGATGGTGGTGAGGGGGATGGGAAGACTACGTGGGAGAGGGGGAGAGAGGGACCCCACTAATCATATCTGCCGTTCCTATACTCCTGTGGATTGTTCTAGGATCCAAAACTCTACAGAAATCATAAGATGACGTGGTACTGTTGACATGGATGCTCTCAATAGATCTCCTGTGGAAAGTTAACAGCATGTTGGCTGGTAGACCTTTCCACCCCAGTCTTCACAAGAAGTTCAGTCCCCTTTGCGCCTTGCTGACAATGAGGATATGTTATGAATCTGGGGTATGTCAATTCCCAAGTAGATTTCGATAATCTTGATGCTCCCCCTCTCTCAACTACCAAGTTAATAATGTGTAACAGAGATGTCCGGTGGCTGGTCGTTCGGAATTTCACGATAACCTCCTTACTTTCGTCTTTGTTGAGGCTCAGGTTGTTACCTGCAACATATGACGAGGTTTTCAACCTTTTCCCTACAGTGCGTCTCATCGTTATTGCTGATGAGGTCAACTACTGTCGTGTTAATTGGAAACCTGATGACGCTTTTGGGTCTAGATATGGAGTTTCAGTTATGGATCAGGAGCGTGCACAGGGGCTAGCTGAACATCCGACCCTGAGATGCGCTTGTGGTCACCATGCCGCTCTGCTGCCAACCCAAATAGAGGGTCGTTTTTCGATTAGGATGTCCAGAATCCAGTCACGGAGATTGTCGTTGATTCCCTGCGAGAGCAGTATCTCTAGCAGGCTCTGTGGAGCGATCGTATTAAACATTGAGCTGAATTTGATTAACAGCAGCCTGGTGTATATGGTGCTGTTTGCCAGCTGTGGCCGGATGGAGTGGAGTAATAACAATTTTACACCATTCATGGAAAGGGCTCGTCTGAATGCAAATTGAAATGGGTTCAATATCTTTGGGAGGTGTGCCACGATGCATTACATCAGCAAACGCTCGAAGCATTTCATAATTGTAATGGTAAATGCCACTGGGCGGTTGTCATTTAGACATTTTGCTCAGTGGTTTTCTTTGGTACCAGAAAGATGGCATCGACCGTTAAACTCGCAGGGACGATGGACTACTTCACAGATCAGCCTCTATACTCTAAGACACTACTATCCAAGCCACGTCCTCTTGATTTTTATACCATAAGGAAAACGGTACAGACGCAAGGACAGCTTCTTCCCCGCTGGTATTAGATTCCTGAATAATCAATGAAATAAATATACAGCTTTCCTTTTTATGTTATACTATTTTTATATATTTTGTTTATTGTAACGTGGTAAGATGGTTATAATATGATTCTTTGCATTATGATGCTGCAGGAAAATATAGAATTTCATGACAATAAATTCTGATTCTGATTGGAAGATGTCTATAAAGACGCGTCATTTCTTATGCGCTGTCCTTCGGAACCCAAAAATGCATGGTCGCATATGCAGGAAGTAATAGGTGGAGGAGGGAGGGAGGGCATAACAACAAACAAGAGGAGGAGGGACGGTTAAGGAAATAGAGAGAGAATGGCGTGGATAGCTGATAGAGGGAGGGAAGGGAGAAGGATCAGAATGCAGGTTAACAGAAACTGGAAAAGTAGATGATAATGCAATCCATCTGGAGAATGTCAGATGGAAAATCAGGTGTCATTCATTGAATTTACGAGTGATATTGTGGGATAGTACATGCGGCAATGGACAGATATGTGAACATGGGATTTTAACGTAGAACTGAAAAGGGAGATCTCTCTCAGTGATGCAGAATGTTGTGGACTGGTGTAGAGTGGTATCTTCTCCTCTCCTCTCACTCTGCCTTCTGTATGGATCGATCCCTCCGTGCCTCACTCGTGCACTCACCCCTCCGCATCAAACGCACCCGGACACCTTAACCTGTGGCTGCAGGAGATGCTATACTTTCACCCACATTTCCTTCCTTACTACTGTCCAGGGCCCCGACCAGGCCTTACAATTGAAAGAACATTTCAGTGGTATATCCACAGGATTGATTTACTGTATATTGCACTCTGTTTGTGGCTTTATCTACATGGGATGAGCACCTTGCCTTTGTCTGCACCATTGACACACATTTCCTATGGGCCTGCAATTTCACGACTGAACATTGCTGCTCAAGGATGTTCCATGACTGGACATGTTCCTCCAGCAGTTTACTGTTTGTTTATCTTCTGAGTTCTGAGTTACAACTAGATAAATTAAAAAGAAAACACACCAATGATTCACTGATGATGAGGAAAAACAGAAGAATTCGAGGAACTCAGCAGCTCTTGCAGTATTGATGAAAGAAATTGACAGTCAGTGTTTGGTATCAGATCTATTTATGCCTAATAAATTTTGACTGTACTTTTGTCTAGTTGGAATTTGGCTTCGTTGTAGGAGGAAGATGAAAGATTGTTAGACAATCCATTTACGGATTTTGAATTGAAAGAAGCACTACAAGCAATGCTAGGTAAATCACCTGGTGAAGACGGATTTATGGTGGAATTTTATAAGGGATTTCATGTCTTGTTTTTTTTTTCCCAGTATATATGGATCTTTTGAAGCAGGCCACAGAAACTTGGTTATTTCCTGAATCATTTTCAAGAGCATTGATAACAGTTATACCAAAGAAATATAGAGATCCTTTTGAAAGTTGGTTCTTATAGGCCTATATCTTTACTTAATGTAGATTATAAGATTGTAGCAAAAGTCTTGGTTAATTCTTTTAACCGAAATTAGTACATGGAGATCAAACAATATTTATTAAAAATAGATATTCAGTTGATAACATTACTAAATTAATTACAATAATTAATGCCTCTAGACGGCAAGTTAATCAACCAATGATTGGATGCTGAGAAGGGGTTTGATCGAGTTGAGTGGAAAATTTTATTTAAAGTATTAGAAAGATTTAAATTTGGGCCATTTTTTATAGGTTGGATTAAAGCGTTACTTAAAAACCCTTCTGCACAGGTGGTAACAAATGGTCAGGTCTCTCAAGCATTCACTTTGTATAGATCAACCAGACAGGGCTGTCTATTGTCATCAGCCTTATTTGCATTATAGAACTTTTAGCTCAAGCAATTAGACAAAATATAGCTTTTCAAGTAGTACGATTGGACAAAGTGAATATAAAATTAACTTATTTGCAGATGATGTATTGCTATATTTATCTAAACCCAAGACTCTTACAAGAATTGTTGGAATATTATGGGTCAATGACAGGATACAAAGTAAATTGGGATAAAAGTGAGATATTACCAATATCTGAAGAAGATTATTAGGATTGTAAGCAAATTACTAAATTTAAATAGTCTGAGAAGATGAAGTATTTAGGTGTAATTATTGATAAGGAATTTAAGAATCTGTATGGTCTAAATTACTTACCTTTATTAAATAAGATAAAATCTGATTTAAATTGATGGAAAGATTTACCATTGACATTAATTGGTTGGGTAAACTGTGTTAAAATGAATTTTTATCCACGTATTCCAATGAATTCCATGTTTGGTACCGGGGAAAATTTTCAAAGAATTGAATAAGGCGGTACATCTTTTTTAATGGAAAGGTAAATTATCAAGAGTATCGATTCAAAATTATTACCAGGCAGCACAATTGAAGTTTATTAGTAGATTGTTTGATACTGACCAACCACCAATGTGGGCATATGTGGAGATGGATCAGATACCAGAAATGTCAATACATAGTTTTATATATAAATTGAAGTAATTGCTTTTGCAAACATATGTTACCTGTTTTAAATCATTTATTTAAAATATTGAGTAAGTGGAATCATCTTATAGGTTTGAAAGAAGTATGTTAAATTAAAACTCCATTATATCAAAGTCATTTGATTCATTTTTCAATGCATAACCCTTATTTGAAGGAATGGAACTCTAAAGGTTTGGTATTAATTGAAGACTGTTTTGAGTCAGCTTTATTTCTTTCATTTTATAGACTTAGGCAGAAGTTTGGGATTTCACGAAATATGTTGTTTGCGTATTATCAAATGTGTGACTTTTTAATGCATAGGCTTGGTCGAGAATTGATATTACCGAAGCAATCGAAGTTTGAAATATTGCTTATGGATAAGGGAAATAAAGGGTTTGTTTCAGAGATATTTTTGTTATTACAATTAAAAATTAAGAAGCTTAGAGTGTTGAGAGTAAAAGATAAATGGGAACAAGTGTCATTCTGAAGAAGTATGGTTTGATTTATGTTCACATAGTGTTACAAAATTAGTTAATGTACGTTATAGTTTAGTTAATTATAACTTTTTAAATCAGTTATATTTAACTCGGGTAAAGGTGAAGAGATATGGCTTTAGAGATTCTGATTTGTTTTAGATGTGGAGACCAAATAGGTACTTTTATACATTCTGTGTGGGAATGACCAAAGGTTAAACCTTTTTAGGAAAAGATTTTTTTTCGAGATTTATTTCAAACAGATTCATTCATAGATCCATGGCTGTCCTTATTAGGATATATGAATCCATTAACAACACGTTTAGATGAATTTTGGATTACATTTATTCATTTACGTCTGGCAGTTGCTAGGAAATGCATAACGGTAACTTGGAAAAAATGATGTAGAATTAACTATACAGAGGTGGTATAATGAAATACAATCATGTTTGTATTTAGAGAAAATTACATACAGTTTGAGAAATAATTATCCTTTTTCTTCAAAATATGTGAACTCCATATTTGAAATGTATAAAGGTAAATGTTATGTAAATACCATTTTTGTTTACATTGTAATTCAACTCACTGTATTTATATTTTTCAATACTTTTTTGTGTTAATCTCCGGGGGGAGGGAGGGATACTAAAGGGTGGTGGGTGGTGATAGGCTTTTGGAGGGTGGGGGTAGGGGAAATGAGATTCTTTCATGTATGCTTTTTTGTACTATTTTGCAAAAACTTTAAATAAACCTTTCAAAATAAAGAAATGTTGACTTTACATTTCGATCCTTGTTTGCTTTAAACTCGGGTCAATAGTGTTGCACAGCTACCAAACCTATAGACGCTGTTGATACGTTCAAACGAGATTTACAGGGTAAGATTTTGAGGAATATTTCAGATGGATAAAGGTTAAACATGTGCATCATTATTCGGAAAAGACTCTTTTACGTCGTCAACTTAGACAAATTGAGGCGGTGGTCGTTTCAGTTATGTGTATTTGCAAAGCTCGATGTCTGTACCACAGGGATTAAATAAATATGTACAGCGTCTAATTTATATTCTGCTGAAGCGGTTATAAGAACTGTCGACAAACATATATAAACGTTGCTTTTATTTTGCTTTGTGAAGTGTGAAAAATCCATTCCAGCAAGAGGCACTGTCACATGTAGCAAGTCCCACTACACGGGTGTCTTCCATGTGCCTCACAAGATGCATATTTATACAGACAAAATTCCAGCTTTCCAAAGCATTCTATCATACCTTCCTAACTTTTTTTTTCATATACGTAAGTACACGATTCTTATAATTTGTTATACTTGATTCGTTCACTCTTTTACTGTCTTTGCAAGATAATGAGTTGTGCTTCACAGTCAACTTTAGCCTTGCTAAATAATCAACCTACGAGGCAAATAATGGACTTCTACTTCCTGGTTTTATCAATATTTTGATACTTTGATATTTTGAAACGAGGTCAATTAAATATATACATCACGTAAACAAGATTTCGGACGTGTCCAAGCCAATCATCAAGTATCGACTTAACTGATCCTGCACGCCCCTATTTTTCTAGGCAGCTGTTCTCATCAACTCCAAGATATTCTGCTGCTCACCTATGCATTCAGGGCAATGTATTGTAACAATGTTAATATTTGGGGAGAATTTATAAGATTTAAAGTGGGTGACATACATACACACATTTTAAAACAGATCTTATTTGAAAGACTGAAGAATTCACGTTTTAGGATCTCTGCAGAACGTAAGCACCTTTCACAAGTAGGTATTAATTGAACTGACATCATAAAATGCTTGACCATTGTCTTGCTGGAGTCATGCTGTCTATCATGATGTCAGTTTAATTAACACCTACTTGTGAAAGGTGCTTACGTTCTCCAGATATCCTAAAACGTGAATTCTGCAGTCTTTCAAACAAGATCTGTTTTAAAATGTGTGTATGTATGTCACCCACTTTAAATCTTATAAATTCTCCCCAAATATTAACATTGTTACAATACATTGCCCTGAATGTATAGGTGAGCAGCAGAATATCTTGGAGTTGATGAGAACAGCTGCCTAGAAAAATAGGGGCGTGCAGGATCAGTTAAGTCGATACTTGATGATCGGCTTGGACACGTCTGAAGTCTTGTTTACGTGCTGTATATATTTAATCGACCTCGTTTCAAAATATCAAAGTATCAAAATATTGATAAAACTAGAAAGTGGAAGTCCATTGTTTGCCTCGTAGGTTGATTATTTAGCAAGGCTAAAGTTGACTGTGAAGCACAACTCCTTATCTTGCAAAGACAGTAAAAGAGTGAACGAATCCAGTATAACAAATTATAAGAATCGTGTACTTACGTATATGAAAAAAAAAGTTAGGAAGGTATGATAGAATGCTTTGGAAAGCTGGAATTTTGTCTGTGTAAATATGCATCTTGTGAGGCACATGGAAGACACCCGTGTAGTGGGACTTGCTACATGTGACAGTGCCTCTTGCTGGAATGGAGTTTTCACACTTCACAAAGCAAAACAAAAACAACGTTTATATATGTTTGTCGAAAGTTCTTATAACCGCTTCAGCAGAATATAGATTCTACTCTCATATCCGGTCTTTATTGATTTACTCAATTCAGCTGCTCCTTTGGTAATCATTTAGAGGGATGCCGAGCATGGAGATGTTCTCCTCCTTTATTCAAAGGGACATATTTTAGAGCCACTGTTGCTGGCTGCCTCCTGTAACCCCGCTTTTCTTAAGCTCTATGACTACGAGATCACGCAGACTTGCTTCTACAGCCTCCTGGGCTTCCAAGGCACTTGTCACCACTGCTGCCGTGTAACAGGCGGTTTCCAGCTGCGTTTCCAGGCATCCCAATTTGGCCAGCACAAGGACGATTGCTGCAGATAAATGGATGGGCGGTCAATCCACAGGACGAAAAGAGTGGCAGAGAGGATCATAGGAGTTTCCCTACTCCCCCTCCCCAATCGATGTGCTCGACAGGGAATGTGATATGAAGGAAGCGCAATAAATAATTGAGGACCCTTCACACAGTATCTTTCAGCTGCTCCCACCGGGGAAGAGATACTGCAGTACCAGTGGCAGAACATCAAGGCCTCCCACAGGCAGTGAGAATTCAGGACAACTAATGGAGCTGATCACGCTCACCATCCAAGAGTCATATTAGGAAAATATATTTACTAATTTATTTGTATATTTGTAATACTTATCCTTCACATGTATTGTTTGTCTGTGTATGAATTATTGCTAGTTGTAGATCTGTGTGTTTTTCACGAGGGACCCGAGAACGCTGTTTCGTCGAGTTGTACTTGCACTATCAGATAACAATAAATTTAACCTGAAAACCCGATCTTGATCAACTGTCGAGTGGATTTCGCAGGAAGTGTCTTTCGCATGTTTCTATTTCTCTTCAAAGAAACTGGGTCAACTTGATATCAGATGGCAATGAACGAGCCGTATTTGCATTTCTTCATAAAATGTATGGAATGATCGGAATCAGTGTGTGCACCGCAGTCTATATCTCTACGGATCCTTGATGAATCTTGTATACATTTATAAAGCCTAACGTGAACGACCTGGTAATCTAAATTTTGACGAAAGAAATCACACCATGGATCAGAAAATTAAAGCACATGAGAGTCATTTGAAATATAGGATTGTAGAACTATAGAGTATTACATAACAGTAACAATTCCTTTAGTTCTTCTTGTATGTGCCCAGATATTACTCTGGCGAGTTCGCAGTGACTTGCCCTGTACATCATTCCTATTAATGTATCTATCCAACTTATGTTTAACGTTAAATGAGCCCACATTTATCACTTCATCTGGCAGCTCGTTACATGCTCTAACACCTCTCTGTGTGAAGAGGTTCAAGCTCATGTTTATCATAAATCTTCCCCCATTCACTCTCAAACATTGTCTTCAAATTTGTATCTCATCTACCCTCAGTGGAAAAAATCCTAACTAAATTTTTTCTGTCTACACCCTTCATAATTTATGTATACTATCATATCTCCCTCATTGTTCTGTGCTTAAGGAAATAAAGTACCAATCTTTTCGTTTAACTCAGTTTCTGAGTATGGAAACATCCTGATAAATCATCTCTGCATTCTTTCAAAGTTATTGATATCTTTCCTGTAGCTATTTGGCCAAAGCAGCATGCAATATTCCAGATGTGATCTCACCACTTTCTAATATAATTTCATCATATCAACCCATGAAGGGTAATATGGCAAAAGCTATAATTACAACGCGGTCTTCGCGTGACTCCACATTCAGGCAATTATGTATCTATATTTCCTGGTCCCTCTGTTCTAACGCACTCCTCAGTGCCTCACAATCTACCATAAAATCCATTCTTGGGCTGTCCTTCCAAAAGGCAACACTTCACATTTGTCTGCACTGAATTAAATCTGCCATTTGTCTTCCTATTGTACAGTTGACCCAGATGCTCTGCAGTCAATGAAGGCCTTCCATGCTGTCCACAAATCTTCCAATCTTTTTTTTTCTGCAAACATGTTGATTCAAATTTTCACATTATCACCCATATCAGTGATATAGATAACAAATAATAATGGACCCAGCGCTCATTCCCGAGGAACACCACAAGGTACAATCCTCAAATATGGGAAGTAATCATCCAGTACCACTTTCTGCCTTCTTACGTATAGCAAAGGTAGAATTTAGTTCCCTACCTCACCATGAATACCGAGCGTTGGAACATTGCTAATCAACCTACCATGCGCACCTTGTCAAAGGGTTACTGAAGTCCATATGGACAATATCCACAGCGTGACTTTCGTTAACCTTCCTGATGACTTCCTCTAGAAATGATGGATTGATTAAACATGACCTACCATGCACAAACCATTTTGTATATCCCATTCTGTCCCTGGCTATCTGAATACTTGTACATCCAATATATTTCCAATAATTTACCTATGACTGAGGGCAGACTCACTGTTTTATGGGATTTCCTGAGATATCCAGTTTCCTCAAACCGTTGTAAAAGTACAGAGGGTGTAAGTTAAATGGGCAAAAATGGGGGGGGGGGGGTAGAGACTCGTGGGCCGAAATGGCTCGGTACCCTTCTGTAAGTCCAAAAAATGGTTAATTTACAACTCTCCTTATCTGTGAAAATGGACATAACCATTCACGTTTCCTATGCTCTCAGGATTTTATTTACATTTACAAAATCACCGCACAGCCTCCTCCAATCCTACATCCTCTGATAACTCAAATGCTCATCTCTGGGTAGCATTTCCTCTCTCGGCACCATTTACTCTTTAGTGATCGTTATCCTATAGCAGGGTTACCGGATCTGCACCCAATAAGCCAGCGATATCTCAATAAGGACATAAATGTACAGCATGAGGTATAAACTCCTGAACGCATTGCCATGACTGACGAAAGCAGATGGCCAAATGTGTTCTCTACCTTTTGAACACATATCACCATTTCCAGGGAACTCTGTACCTGTACTTTCATATAAACCCCTTCTACACCACACTCGAGGAGTCTAGTGTTCTGTGAGTGGGCCCTATTTTGTTCAGTCTATCCGCTTCCACTTTAAAGTCTCTTCACGGGACTTTTATTTATTTTACTTCAACTGTATATTGGATTAATTCTTCGTTGCACCGAATTAATTATGCATGACAGCATATGTGATATTTATGTTATGTTCATGACATGCACGGTGATGCAATCTAATTGCGGTTCCAGAGGCTAATCACTGCTATAAATAGATGTCAAATTAGACCTGATTGGTAGTTTTTGCTGTAGACAATGCATGCACCAGTAAATGGACCAGCTTTCTCAAATATTCTACCCTTCCAGCGTTTGGAGTTCCAGTTAAACTGAAATCGTAACGGTCATTTAATACATGTTTGACTGCTGTTGTCAGCAAATTATTCGATCATTTGCATACACTTTCTACTTTTATCTTCTTTATTCCTGCTTTCTACCACAAATATAGCCGAATGTTCTCCCATAATATTTATGATATTTTCCTAAATTCCACATGCAATGAAATTACTATTCATACCAAAATTATTGTAATTTCTTCTATATAAGTTTTAATGAAAATATTTTGTTTACGACTTGTATTTTCAAATTTCGGTCAATACATTTGAAGTCTATTCGCAGAAATAAAATATTTTAAAGTGAAATCGGTTTCCTCAGTAAAGATTCTTGCTTTGTACGGAATCTAATAATCTTGACTGCTCCATTAACAAATAATATTGGAATTTCTCATGTTCGAAATAAGTCCTATCATGTTGGAGATCATGGGTTTGTTCTGTATGCATTGTTCCGTATAACACCTGCTGTTCCACATTTACAGTGCAAAAATTACTAACACAGTCTTCAATTGCTTTCATTCTGAATTGGCCATCTGACACCTGTTTCTTCCCATAATGTATCCAGCAATAAAATTGAATGTCAAGATGGGTCTCCCAGTAACGCTTGGGCGTCAGCGTGTTGGGGATAGTGGGAGTCTGGTGTTGACACCATGGCTAATATTGTAACAACGAATCTTCCATAATCGAGATGAATCCATGACGTGCTATGTGCTGAACATAATGCAGCACCAGCGGTTGTTTTTGTTCGCTGAAGTTTATGCACAGCAAAAAAGTATGTCAAAGCACTGTGACAGTCAGTGCACAGAAGTACACAGATGTGTCCTGAAATTTCAGCCGGTCAATCATGAGGGGAAACTCCATTCTATCGTTACTCTTCTCTGCCCGGAATCTTCGTTCTGTAAAATCTGCATCATATCTGTTGTTGTTATCCCGATATAAAATAAATTGCAGAGCCTCATTTCTTTTCTGTCTGTACCAAAAAAGGTCGGGGTTGTTGCTATTTGTTGAATATTTGCATTCTATTGTCACATTATCTCCTTCAATCACTCGCAACGAGACTTGAGACTGTATCACCGAATTCGCCCGAATATGCACTGAAATAAAAATTAACTCATTATTTGCTGGAAATCTCCACCATCAGGGAAATGCAGAAAATGGAAGGCAAAACCAAACTTACCGAAAACTGTGCATAATATAAAGGGAATATGCAGTAACATAAAATTAAGTTTAATGTGAATAGCAACCCACTCCATTGATGCGTTCTGTTCCTAGAACAGTAGAAAAATGGTAATATATCTGCTGCAAGGATGTGCTGCACACTACGTTGATGACTTTTATGTCTGTTGAAATGAAATCAAACAAAATAATTGGTTAGTAACCTTTTTAACAGGAAGAATTTCTCGAAAGAATGTCTTTTTCTGCTTCGTCACTCGTCGTGTTGTCCCGCCTATTAAATCTGGTTCATTGGGGCTGGGGAAATTAAGGACTGCCACCTGCTTTGCATAGTGTTTCCGTTTGTCAGTTGTATTTCAACTCCCCTCTCTATCATTAGTTCAAAAGGAAAGGAATGTATTTAATTCCAACAAAGCAACAGACGTGCAGGTATTTCCATATTAGAAAGAAAGAAAGTCAATGGAGCGAATAATTAAAGAAATGGATCGAAAGAGACGAAGGATGGAATGAAAACAATAAAAATACATGTACCTAAAGACGGATCTAAACCAATAAACGAATCACGAGAACAGCCTCTGCAGCTTGTTTGCTTCCAGTGTTGAACTGCCCTCTATGTGAGCCCGATGGACCTTCGTGAATTGCTGTCACACATGTGATGGGTGGCCATGGAGGTGATCTGTTAACTCTGATGGGAATAATGTTGGAAATCGGAGGTAGGAGCTATATCACAGATTTATAGCGTTTTCAAAGCTGCATAGGGTCCGAGAAGCGTTGGGACATCAGCGTGTTGATAACAGTATGAGGAAGGTGCTGCTATCACGGTACTTCTAAAATGAAACCCGGTTATTTGCAGAGTAACCCGGATCTGAAATAATGCCAGGTTTAGCAGATTTCGTCAGTTCAGCCCAGTGAAGTCAGCTCTGTTAACGTGGCTGATATCA
Source organism: Narcine bancroftii (assembly GCF_036971445.1). NCBI lineage: Eukaryota > Metazoa > Chordata > Chondrichthyes > Torpediniformes > Narcinidae > Narcine > Narcine bancroftii. The sequence goes on along the minus strand of NC_091473.1, from coordinate 206,866,710 downwards.
ATTTTAAAATTCCATTTACACGTTCCCCTATTCATACTTCTTGTGGGTGGTAGGAGCATTGGAATCCTCGATCAATCATAAATTCTTTCCACATTTCTTCATTTTATTGTGTGATAAAGTGTGGACCATTGTTGGAGATTAACTTTTCAGGCAGTCCATAACGTGGGATAATTTCACGGATCAAAAGATTCATAACAGTCAATGCAGTATGGTTAAACACATCCATATTTACCAAATAATGTTTCTTGCAATGTGAACGTGGCAACAAACTAAAAGCATGCTGTAAGCATGAGTAAGGTTTAGTTTGCAAGGTTAACTTTTCAGATGGAACACAGAGTCCCTGTCCAACATTGACTCCTGGCAAATAAGGCAGTATTCTCCACCCCTCTAGGAGGCCTGATGGATTGTTCGACGACTATAAGGTCTCTAAAATAATATTACCCTCCCTAAATTGATACAAGTATGTAACTAATTGATTAAAAGGGGTAGAAGATGGGTGGGAATACAAATCAGTCAGGCAGGTGTTAGGCATAAATTTGCCGTAGGGCACAGGGCTGCAATCAATTTCGATCTATTGTTGGCGAACCCCTTCAAAGGTGTACGTATGAAGAGTATATACTAATTCTATTTCTGGGAAACCTGCTTTTCTTGGGGAGGGGGCCGCAGAGGGGATATTGTAAATCACCCATGGGCCTATAAGGTGAGGGGGAAAACTTCTTTGTAGTCAGCTCATACGTCACTCACTGCTACAAGAACCGTAGAACTGTTGTGGGTGGTGCAAGTACTCTCATCAAATTTGGCAGTGAGCTGCAGAAACTTAAATAGATTTATGGCAAAACGAAATTTTAATGGGAATATCTGGTTCCTCCTCCCTCTCTCTCTCTCTCTCTCTCTCTTTCTCTCACGAACACACACACATGCACGCTTACGCAAAGACATGAGCAAACTCTGCAGCTCGTGATCCCTGTCTAAAAGTTTAATAATATTTCAACCCCCAAATAGACTGATTTATCTGACTCCATGGCCAATTCCTAATTTCTTATTTTTGTAAATTTAGACCTGCAGCACCATAGCAGGCCATCTTGCCCCACGAGCTCGTGCCACCCAATTACACCCAATAAGCCGACCACCGCCGGTACGTTTTGAACGGTGGGAGGAAACGGGAGTCATCAGGGGAAACTTAAGTAGACACGGGGAGAATGTAACAACTCTTTAGAGATAGCATGGGATTCGAACCCCTTTCCAGATCGCTGGTGCTGTAATGGCGCTCTGTTATCTGCTACGCCAACCATGCCACCCAAATAGACTAATAGTTCTCTAATAGACTAACATCACCTGGATTCGTGGCACAATTACACCCACTTCTAACAGCATGAGTCACGCAGCTCGCTGAAAATGTCGAAATAGACTGAATTCTGTTCAATTGACTGAGCATTCCGAACTCTCAGTCCAATTAAAATGCACTAACCTCGAGGGGGAGGCAGCGGCCACGGCTTCGGTAGAGTGTGGCAGGCGGAGGCCCCGGTCCGGGCAGAAGCGAGGGCGAAGCGGTGGCCCCGGCCTCGGTAGAGCGAAGCAGGCGGAGGCCCCGGTCCGGGCAGAAAGGGCAGGCGGAGGCACCGGACCGTGCAGAAGCGAGGGGGGAGGCGGTGGCCCCGGCGTCGGCAGAGCGAAGCAGGCGGAGGCCCCGGTCCGGGCAGAAAGAAGGAGGCGGCGGCCCCGGTTCAGGCACAGGGAAGGCAGCGGCGGCCCCGACCCCAGTCCGAGCAGAAGGTAGGCGGTGGCGGCCCCGATTCGGGCAAAAGTGAAGGGGGAGACGTCGGCCCCGACCTCGGTAGAGGGAGGCATGCGGAGGCCCCGGTCTGGGCAGAAGCGAGGAGGAGGCAGTGGCCCCAGCGTCGCCAGAGAGAAGCAGGCGGAGGCCCCGAGAAGCAGGCGGAGGCAAACAGGTTGGATAGCGACCAGGTATGGTCCGACCTAGGAGGGGAGGCAGGTCCCTCCAGCCCGGGTAGAAACCTGCATAGGATAAGGCCACTCCGATATAACACCTACGATCCAAGGACCTCGCTGCCACGTCCCAGCTTGCTTGGCCACGGCACACGAACCATGGGTGTAAAGGGTGGGGCCAGTACTGCGCACACTGCACTCCACCTGAAAGCTCCTTTGCACAGGCCCGAGGACATGGCCACGTCCTCCCCCTCCACTCCTCCCCCTCAAAAGTTGCTCACAAACTCAAGCTAGCATACTGGAACATCAGAACCATGCTAGACAAGGCTGACAGCCACCGACCTGAACGTCGGTCTGCCCTCATCACACTTGAACTACTCAGACTTGACATTGACATAGCTGCTCTCAGTGAAGTCTGCCTTGAGATGTAGGCAGCCTCCAAGAACGCGGCGTGGGCTACACACTCTACTGGTCTGGCAAGTCTATGGATGAACGATGCCTATCTGGTGCAGGCGTCATGGTCAAGAACTCCATTGCCTCAAAACTCGCAAACCTCCCAACAGGCCACTCAGACCGGATCATGTCCATGTGACTCCCCCGTCAAAACAAGCATCGCATCACCCTCATCAGTGTCTATGCTACAACCCTCCATGTGGAACCAGGAGAAAGGGACAAGTTCTACACTGATCTGTGCAACCTCATTCAACACACCCCTACAGCCAACAAGGTTGTCATCCTTGGTGACTTCAATGCTTTCGTTGGCAAAGACTCAGAAACCTGGCCAGGAATCCTGGGCAAGCATGGTGTCAGCAAGTGCAATGACAACGGGAGCCTCCTGTTGGAGCTCTGCACAGAACAGCGGCTTGTCATTACTAACACCCTTTTTCAGCAGAGGGAATGCCTGATAACTACCTGGATGCATCCCTGATCCAAACACTGGCACCTCCTAGACTACGTCCTGGTGCTAGAAAGAGAAAAACGAGATGTGCTCCACACCAGGGTCATGTGCAGTGTGGAATGCCACACTGACCACTGGCTTGTTCACTGCAAGCTCAACCTTCACTTCAAGCCAAAGTCCAGGAACAGTAAAGCCCCTAGAAAGAGGTTCAATGTTTGAAACTTGCAGTCAGACGAAGTGAGAGGAAGCTTCCAGGCAAACCTCAAAGCAAAGCTTGAGGATGCAATCCGCCTCATGGACTCGTCCCCTGAAACCCTCTGGGATCAGCTGAAGACTGCCATACTGCAATCCACTGAAGAGGTACTGGGCTTCTCCTCCAGGAAAAACAAGGACTGGTTGGACGAAAACAACCAGGAAATCTAGGAGTTTCTGGCAAAGAAGCGAGCTGCCCACCAGGCTCACCTTGCAAAGCTGTCCTGGCCAGAGAAGAAACGAGCCTTCTGTCGCTCATGCAGCTATCTTCAGCGCAAACTCCGGGAGATCCAAAATGAGTGGTGGACTAGCCTCGCCAAACAAACCCCGCTCGGCACGGACATTGGCGACTTCAGGGTTTTTTACGAGGCTCTAAAGGCTTTGTACGGCCCCTCACCCCAAGTCCAAAGCCCGCTGCGCAGCTCAGACAGCAAAGACCTCCTCAGCGACAAGATCTCCATCCTCAACCGATGGTCAGAACACTTCCAATCTCTTTTCAGTGCCAAACGCTCAGTCCAAGAATCCGCCCTGCTCCAGCTCCCTCAACAGCCCTTAAGGCTAGAGCTGGATGAGGTCCTCACCCGGGAAGAGACATATAAGGCAATTGAACAACTGAAAAGTGGCAAAGCAGCAGGTATGGATGGAATCACCCCAGAGGTCTGGAAGGCTGGCAGCAAAGCTCTGCATGCAAAACTGCGTGAGTTTTTCAAGCTCTGCTGGGACCAAGGAAAGTTGCCTCAGGACCTTCGTGATGTCATCATCATCACCCTGTACGAAAACAAAGGTGAGAAAGTAGACTGCTCAAACTACAGGGGAATCACGCTGCTCTCCATTGCAAGCAAAATCATCACTTGGATTCTCCTAAATAGAATAATACCTAGTTTCATCGAAAACGTTCTCCCAGAATCACAGTGCGGCTTTCGCGCAAACAGAGGAACTGCTGACATGGTCTTTGCCCTCAGACAGCTCCAAGAAAAGTGCAGAGAACAGAACAAAGAACTCTACATCACCTTTGTTGACCTCACCAAAGCCTTCGACACCATGAGTAGGAAAGGGCTTTGGCAAAATATAGAGTGCCTCGGATGCCCCCCCAAATTCCTCAACATGGTTATCCAACTGCACGAACACCAACAAGATGGGGTCAGATACAGCAATGAGCTCACTGAACCTTTCTCCATTAACAATGGCATGAAGCAAGGCTGTATTCTCGCACCAACCCTCTTTTCAATCTTCTTCAGCATGATGCTGAAACAAGCCATGAAATACCTCAACAATGAAGACGCTGTTTACATCCGGTACCGCATGGATGGCAGTCTCTTCAATCTGAGGCACCTGCAAGCTCACACCAAGACACAAGAGCAACTTGTCTGTGAACTACTCTTTGCAGATGATGCCGCTTTAGTTGCCCATTCAGAGCCAGCACTTCAGTGCTTGACGTCCTGTTTTGTGGAAACTGCCAAAATGTTTGGCCTGGAAGTCAGCCTGAAGAAACCTGAGGTCCTCCATCAGCCAGCTCCCCACCATGACTACCATCCCCCCCACATCTCCATCGGGCACACAAAACTCAAAACTGCCAAGAGGATTTCCTATCTCGGCTGCACCATTTCTTCGGATGCAAGGATCGACGACGAGATAGACAACAGACTCGCCGAGGCAAATAGCGCCTTTGGAAGACTACACAAAAGAGTCTGGAAAAACACCAACTGTAAAACCTCACAAAGATTAGCGTATACAGAGCCGTTGTCATCCCACACACCTGTTTGACTCCGAATCATGGGTCCTCTACTGGCATCACCTACGGCTCCTAGAATGCTTCCACCTGCGTTGACTCTGCTCCATCCTCAACATTAATTGGAGCGACTTCATCACCAACATCGAAGTACTCGAGATGGCAGAGGCTGACAGCATCGAATCCACGCTGCTGAAGATCCAACTGCGCTGGGTAGGTCACATCTCTGGAATGGAGGACCATCGCCTTCCCAAGGTCGTATTATATGGCGAGCTCTCCACTGGCCACCGAGACAGAGGTGAACCAAAGAAGAGGTACAAGGATTGCCTGAAGAAATCTCTTGGTGGCTGCCTCATTGACCACCGCCAGTGGTCTGATATCGCCTCAAACCGTGCATCTTGGCACCTCACAGTCCGGCGGGCAGCAACCTCCTTTGAAGAAGACTGCAGAGCCCACCTCACTGACAAAAGACCAAGGAGGAAAAATCCAACACCCAACCCCAACCAACCAATTTTCCCTTGCAACCGCTGCAACCGTGTCTGCCTGTCCCGCATTGGACTTGTCAGCCACAAACGAGCCTGAAGCTGATGTGGACATTACCCCTTCATTTGATCTTCGTCCGTGAAGCCAAGCCAAAGAAAGAACCTCGGACAAACCATTTTCCTTCCTGCAGTTTCTTTTCTGGTTTCTGTCAAAGCAACCTGGGAAACCTCCGACGAGGGACCGTTCCACCAAGGGATCGACATAGGGACATCAGGTAAATTTGTGGGTACTATCTCCCTCCATTTCTCCGATACCGGCCTTGCCATACATTCAGATGGATCTTGACTCCTGATTCCTGCTTTTGACTCCTGATTCCAGTATTTGAATTTTGCCGACAAAATAAAATGTTAAAGTGGATCTTTGGTTGTTTGAAACACACTCGAATACTGCTGCACAGACATACGTTTAATCACTTTTCGAAGCATGAGAAACCATTTATAGCAGTATTACAGCCACGATCAAGGAGATTTTGCCTCGTGGATTTCAAATCATATATGTATACATTCCCTTCCCAGGATTTCTAGAACATTCGAACAGTCTGCTCCATTAAAAATATTTCTTTCAATTCTCTTGGGATTCAGGGCCGTGTCCCTTAGCCAATGGAGGCTATTATCAACTCAATACGAGACCACCATTCAGTTGGTCAGCACACGCCAGATCTGTGGACATTTGACAGGATTTCCGATGTCATGCAAACCCTCTGTAAACTCCAGAGTAATTAGATGTGCTGAACTGCTTTCTTCGCAAAACCGTTAATGTATGTGTCCAGGACAGATACACTGAGATAATGACTCACATGAATTTCACCAAATCTTTCCAGAAATATTCCTGAGCTTCATTTTAGGACCAAAATTACATTTTAGATTATCAAAATCAGTAAATATATTTCCAATCCAATTATTAAATATTCAATACGTATTTGGTTTCAATTTAATGGGCTTTTTTGGACTACAAATGCCTTGGCTAATATAATATATCTTAATTTCTTTGTAGCATCTACACTTGACCGAAATTTCCTTATTTGAACAACTAAAAGAATTGTCTCTTTTGTTGATTTATTCGCTGATTGTGGTTTAGTGTCTTTTGAACAACATTCTACCAAATATAATTTAGCATACACGCATTTATTTTAGATATCGATAGAATAAAATTTCCTGAATATCGTAATATCTAATGATCTAACATTGCAATAATCAGATTTACTTTACACTTTTCTCTTTCAGAAGTCCGTAATTGGTACTATTTATACTTTTATTTTAAATTTAAGATCTGTACCCATGGTTAAGATTCAACAAACTTGGAAATCAGAACTATAACTAACATTATCTCCTCAAACATGCGTAAGAATTACTAAAATAGTTAATACTTCTTCACTTTTTGCACGTCATACAGTTCAAGATAGTTCATAGAAATTAGATGACTAAAGGTAAACTAGCTTGCATCTTTTGTAATACAAACTCTACTTATAATAGATGCAGTAGTGATGTGGATTCATTGATTCATGTGTTTTGGTCATGTCCCATGTTAGAAAAATATTGGCATGATATTGTAAAAAATTATACTGGTTAATCAATACGACCTAACCCATTAACTGCTCTTTTTGGAATTACAGACATAGGATGCTGTCCTAATTTTGCTTTTTTACATTAAGAACTAGAAGAGTAATTTTACATAAATGGAAATACTCTGGTTCTCCTACATTTTTCAAAGGTGGTCTCATGTTACGTCTTTCTTTAATGCAGAAAAAAAATCAGAAGTCGTACTTTAGATACAACTATAAAATTGGAGTAAAATGGAAAATATTACATAGGAACATAGGAAGTAGGAACAGGAGTAGGCCAAAAATGGCCCATCGAGACTGCTCTGCCATTCAATATGATCATGGCTGATCTAATTTATGACCTAACTCCACCTACCTGCCTTCTTCCCATATCCCCTAATTCCTCTATCATGTAAAAATTTATCTAAACGAATTTTAAATATGTTTAATGAGGCAGCCTCAACCACTTCCCTGGTTAGGGAATTCCAAACATTCACTACTCTCTGGGAAAAACTATTTTTCCTCATCTCTGACCTAAATCTACTCCCCCGAATCTTGAGACTGTGTCCTCTCCTTTTAGTTTCCCGGCCAGCTCAAAAAACCTTCCTACATCTATCCTATCCATACCCTTCATAATCCTATATGTTTCTATAAGATCTCCTCTCATTCTTCTGAACTCGAGCGAATACAATCCTAGATGATTTAATCTTTCATCATAAGTCAATCCCTTCTTCCCAGGGATCAACCTAGTAAACCTCCTCTGGACCGTCTCCAAAGCCAGTATATCCTTCCTCAAATATGGAGACCAGAATTGGACACAGTACTCCAGGTGCGGTCTCACCAGTACCTTATACAGTTGCAACATTACCTCCCTACTCCTGAATTCAATTTCTCTAGCGATGAAGGACAACATTCCATTTGCCTTCTTAATAACCTGATGCACCTGCACCTAACTTTTTGTGATTCTTGCACAAGCACTCCCAAGTCCCTCTGCACAACAGCATGCTGTAGTTTTTCACCCTTTAAATAATATTCAGCTCTTTTATTTTTCTTGCCAAAGTGGGTAACCTCACACTTACTAACATTGTACTCCATCTGCCAGACCTTTGCCCACTCATCCAGCTTAACTATATCCCTCTGCAGACTCTCCACATCCTCATTACAATTTGCTCTTCCACTCAATTTGGTGTCATCCGCAAACTTGGCTACACCACATTTTGTCCCCTCCTCCAAGTCATCAATGTAAATGATGAACAGTTGTGGGCCTAACACTGACCCCTGTGGCACCCCACTTACCACTCTCTGCCAACCTGAAAAACTCCCATTTATCCCGACTCTCTGCCTCCTATCAGACAACCAATTTTCAATCCAGGCCAATATACTTTCCCGGACTCCACTTTCCTGTAACATACTGATAAGTCTCTTGTGCGGCACCTTATCAAACACTTTCTGGAAATCCAAATATACAAAATCAACCTGTTTCCCTCTATCCACTGCACCCATTATGTCCTCAAAGAATCCTAACAAGTTTGTCAAACAAGATCTTCCCTTTCTAAAACCATGCTGCGTCTGCTTGATTGAACCCTTACGTTCCAAAAGTTTCACTATTTCATCTTTAATGACGGCTTCAAGCATTTTTCCAACTACAGACGTCAAGCTAATTGGCCGATAATTTCCAGTCTTCTGCCTACATCCCTTCTTAAAATGTGGCGTGACATTTGCTGTCTTCCAGTCTGCCGGAACCTGCCCAGAATCCAAGGAACTTTGGTTTATGGCCACCAATGCATCAACTATAATTTCTTCCATTTCCTTCAGAACCCTTGGATGCATATCATCAGGACCAGGTGATTTGTCTGGCTTTAGTCCCATTAGTTTCTCCATCACTACTTCCTTTGTAACAACTATTTTATCAAGGCCCTCCCCAACAATCACATCCTTAACTCTGCACTTGGGCATGCTGGACGTGTCTTCCACCGTGAAGACCGGCACAAAATATTTGTTTAATGCCTCGGCCATTTCCTCATTTTTTGCTACCAGTTTTCCTTTCTCATCCTCCAAGGGTCCTATGTTAACTCTGGCCACCCTCTTTCGTTTTGTATATTTATAAATGTTATTGCTTTCTGTTTTTATATTTTGTGCCAATTTACTTTCATAATCTTTTTTCCTATTTCTTATTACCCGCTTTGTAACCCGTTCTTGTCTCTTAAAGTTTTCCCAATCTTCCAGTTTCCCACTGCTCTTTGCAGCTTTTTACACCTGCGTCTTCAATTTTATACTCTCCTTTATTTCCTTTGTTAACCACGGTTGATTTTTTCCTCCCTTGCTGCCCTTTTTGTTGAGCATTACAAAATATTACTTTGAAAATCTTCCACTGTTCCTCAACTGTTTCATCAATTAGCCTGTGCTCCCGGTCCACTCTGCCTAGTTCCTCCCTCATCCTATGGTAGTCAACCCTGTTTAAGCATAATATATTAGTTTTAGATCTAACTATTTCCCCTTCAATCTGAATGAGAAATTCAATCATACTATGATCGCTATTTCCCAGTTGGTCTCTGACTATTACATCATTTACTCTACCAGCTCATTGCACAACACTAGATCCAGGAGAGCATTTTCTCTTGTGGGTTCCTTAACATGCTGCTCAAGAAAGCTATCGCGGATGCATTCTCACGAATGCTCCCACGACCAACTTGATTTTCCCAATCTATGTGGAAGTTAAAGTCCCCCATGACTACCGCCGTATCATTATTACATGCCTCACTTATCTCTCTATTTATTCCCTGTATCACTAAACTATTGTTATTTGGTGGGCGATAGATAACACCCACCAATATTTTTTTCCCTTTGTTATTCTTTATCTCTACCCAAATGGACTCAACATTATGCTCTTTAGATCTTATATAATTCCTCACTACTGCCTGGAGCTCATCTTTGATTAAGAGTGCAACTCCACCTCCCTTACCATCCCGTCTATCTCTTTGCACCACCTGATACCCTTGAAAGTTTAATTCCCATTTAGGGTCACCTTGTAGCTATGTTTCCGTGATGGATACCAAACCAATTTATTGATTACTTTCATGGAATATTACTGGTGGTATTCTATGTATTAGCCCTTCCTTTCCAGACGTATTATAATCTTGTCGTTTTTTGACCTGTAGGCGTGGACAAGAGATATGTTTTAAGAATTTGACAGATCCTCAGGATAGGCCGCTCAGTTTTTTTTTTTGTTGTTGTTTTATTAATTTGTTTTAAGTCGATTAGTTGTTTTATATATATAATATAATTATTATTTCTTTATCTCTGTTTCTTTGGTCAGAGCATTATTCCTAAAATGTCATATTTTCATTGTTGGCTTTTGTATATGATACGTATACCATGTGTACTTGGACATAGCATTTTAATTGTGTACTTCTATTACACATATGCTGCCACTGGATCCCCTGCATCTCGGATAAAGACCTAACCTCTCTACGAACGATGCCATCGCCACTGCCTGCCATCAATACTCGCCCATCTGCAAAACAAGACTCCTATGTTCGAATGCTGTTTATTGACTTCAGCTCAGCATTCAACACATTTTACCACAGTACCTGGTAAGGACCCAGCTGGGTCTTAACAAATCCTTCTACAATTGACTTCCTGTCGGGAAGACCTCAGATGGTCTAGATCGTAACAGCATCTTCAAGAAGAGAACATGGAGCACGGGAGCCCCAGGGCTGTGTGCTGAGTCCACTGCTGTCCATGTTGCTGAAACACATCATCAGTTTCCCTGACGACACAACCGTACTCGGCCTGATCATTTAGAATGATAGGTTAGCATTCAGTCGCTAATGTACTGGTGTATAACTGACAGCTTGTGTCTGAACGTCAATAAAACTAAAGAAATGGTTATAGACTTTACGAGGGCCCGGATATTAAACTCCACTGAATATTTACGGATCCATTATTCAGGGCGTCAAGAGTATCACGTTCCTTGGAGTGCACTTGGTGGAAACCATCACATGGTCCCTTACAACAAGCTCCAAAGCCAAGAAAGCCCATCAGTGCCTCTACTTCCTGTGAAGGCTGAGGAAAGTTTATCTCGCACCCTCCATCCTCACTGAATTCTACAGAGGATGTATGTAGATCATCTTGTGCAATTGCATCACCACCAGGGTCGAAAGCTGTACCTCCTCATACCACAAGACCCTGCAGAGAATAGTGAAATCAGCGGAAAATGTCATTGGGGGCTCTCCTCCTACACTCAGTGACAACAGTCGATGCATGTGAAAGACAATAAACATTGTGAAGGACTCCACACAACCCTCAAGTAAACTGTTCCGCCTTTTGCAGTCAGAACTTCAAGATTAGACAAGAACTTTCCTCTCAACCCATCAGATTTCCAGAACATTTATGGATTGGGCACAGTGGAATGTTAATGTATAAGTATTAATATTTTAAATGTGTTGAACTTCTATTCTAACATATATTTTTGTAAATATGTTCCATGGTGCTGGAGAAACGCTATTTCGTCGTTACTGTGTATGCATGGTATGAACGACAAATAAAGGTTACCTGAATTGACCTGACTTGGCAGTGAATTTTATGAAATGTGTTACGAACCCAGAGGACCCCAAAACCCAGCAGCAACATAAATTTACCAAGACAAATGGTTACTTAAACAAAAGTTGCTTTTAATTATCTTTAAACATAAAAACAGTATAAAACATTAAATTATTACTATTAACTTAACTTAACCTAACATAAGCCTCTTCTAATTCCAGGCGCAAGTGTATGTATTGTCTGAGTAAGTTTAGAAAAGTTCTCCATTTCACAGTCAAATCTCACTGTTCATTCATCGAAGTTCACTGGTTGCTGGAAATTCTTATACATTGCACGCAATTTAACATTTATGGAGTTTACCAGGTTTGGTGCTTGAAAGATGAATGGTTACCGCTCAGGAATGTTGTTGTCGGTTTTCAGAGCGAGATATGTTGTTTACTAGACACAAGCCGATTCCTTGTAATTAGTTACGCCAGTGTCTTGCCCGATTAGGGTTTTCCAGATGATAACCTCTTTCATGTCACCACAGAATTTGTTCTTGTTTCCCTTATTTCAAGCAAAGAATTAGGTAGCCAGTCCTCTCCTCTTGCATGGACTACAAGGGATTTGACCAGGCCAAACGAAGAACTCACAACCCGTCATCAAAATGGGTTTTATGCAAAAGCTTGCCATCTTGTCCTGTTCCAGTCCCAGTTGCTGTTGCTGAACTGTAGCCCTGTAGAATTGAATTATCTCTCTGAGAGAAAATAAATAGTCTGTTTTTTTACCCTCTTAGAACAGAAAACAGCACTCAGACTGCCTGCAGCTCCGAACCTAATCCTCGTAGTTCTTTCATTTGTTGCTTTATAAAACAACAATCCATTTTGAAGTCTCAGTATGCACTCCCCAAAAGTTTTGCAAAGGCACTCGGAGCCGGCCTGACTGGCTTGAGCATAGCTGCAGTATTTTAAACGAGATCTGTTTTGATGTGTTTGTATGTGACTTACACTAAAACAATCTGACGCAATGTATCTGGTTTAAAACGTATCTATATACAATATATAATACAACATAATCTGTCACCAATGTTATTAAAATTATGAAAAAGAAATAAGAACGAAATTAAGAACATACGTTTTCTCACTCCAAAACCACAAATCCCCAATGATCATTGGATTGTTTACCTCTGGTTATCCTTTTCCAATGAAAAATCCACTCTTTGGTTTTTCTCACTTTGTGCGAGCTTATTGTTGATGCACAATTCAGCCAGGTTTTCAACCACTCCCCTGTATGCTGATTCATTGTCCCGTTTTTTTGGCAACACATGAACATAGGAGCGTCTGTGAAATGGATTTCATTCTGTGCATGCATTTATAGCACTCTTCTCCCCCCCCCAAAAACACATTGACCTTAGGGTTCACCCGTTAGTCTCGTGATTGCAGGAGTTAGGTAGTGGATAAAGAGGACACCCGAGCATAATAAAACAAAGTAAACAGCAAAATTAGAAATAAAAGACATCCATGTTCATAACATTGTATTAAAGGGTTTCTACAAGGAATGTGATATGTTACTGTTGAAGGTTACGTTTGCTTTCACTATCACAATGGGAAGGCGAAGTACTGTCATGTCTACCTGTGAATAGAGAGGGGAATTTAAATGAATGACTATTGCGCATTCAAGCATAGTCCCAGAGATTAATGACAGGTTTCCAGCACAGCAACCATGCAGCCAGTGTTGTTTTCCCGACGTAAATAAGCTACAATGCCTCACTAAATGCAGCAGGATAGGTTATTGTTATTGTACGGCATCTGTATAAATGTCTGCCTCACCTGAAATATCTGTGCTTGGAATTGTATGGAGGAGTGTGGAGAGGTGTACTAGACGTATAGACGGCAATCAGAGGAATTCTCGTTTATTCAAGAAGGAGGAAATTTCAGAAGTCTTGGATTGGGTAACCTCATTCTGATTCAGCTGTGGAGTGAAAATTGTGAGAATGAATTGCTTCTGTACCCTGTCTCTTTTCAGCAATTGATCAAGCCCGTAAACCCATCTCTCCCATGTTTTGGTATTTCAGCCCTCAATATACCACCAGAGGAAAAACAATGGAGGAGTCGCTTTTTTCTTTATTCCTTCCATTTTATGTAACCCTCAACATCCAACCTTCAACGCTATATTGTTCCACGGTTTACTTCTTAATTTTCTTCCTTCGGTTCTTACCATTCTCTCTCGTCCTCCAATGGACCCTCCTTATGCATGTCGCTTTGCCACACTATTGGAATCAATGTGCCCCTCCAATGATTATTTCCTATTATTTAATCTTCCAACTTTTATTTCCAAAGAGCCAAGATCCGAAACATTGACTGAACATTTCTACTAATGGATGCCCCGTGACCCATTGGGTTCCTCCGGCAGTTTACCTTTCGTCTCTCTTCTGAGTTCTAAGGTCTACCTTGATAAAGTAAATAAATAAATCAGCATATGCTCCAATCATGAAGAAAAATCAAAGGAATTGGAGGAGTTCAGCAGCTCTTGTTGCATTTATTAACGAAATGGATAATCAGAGTTTGGCGACAGACCCCTATACCAGCAAGGCATGTTCACTGTCCATTTCCCACATTGTGTTAATACAAATCGGATTAATAGTGTTTCAAAACTGCTAAAGTGTTGGATGCTGGTGAAACATTTAAACCTTATGATTTCCAGGAATATTTCAGATAGCTAAACCTGTGCATCATTACTCGCATAAGACTCATTCACTCATTAATTCACGCACGTTGAGCTGAAGAGCATGTTTCATTGCTGTGTAATTCTAAAGCTCAATAGACCTATCACAGGGATTAAAGAAATATGAACTGCGTTTGCACACCTTGTAGCAAACAGTGTTTTACCAAAACAATGCCACGAACCTTGGAGCTGAAAAAAATAGGTGTTGGTTTGAACTGTCTTATAATTTTACAAGGAAACGCTGTGCGTTAATGTTATTACTGAAAGTATCATACTGATGCAAATATCTGTTCTTGGCTTTGAGTTACAGTGAGCCCGACGCCAACTCATAATAAATGACGTTTTAATTCCTGTGTGTCTCAATTAATATTTTATTTTCGTGCGTCGAATCTCTACATATACCCATCAAGAGTCTACTACAGTCACATTGTATTGTTTAAATTATATGATTAATTGACAACATCAGTTGTGAAATGTAAATGAAAATCAATGTTGGAAGCAAACGCACTGTGAGCTTGAGGAAATTTAGAGCCGCACAGTGACAAATAACCGATTGAAAAAGTGGTAAGTAATTGCCAAAAGACGTAGAATGTGTTGCATAATATCTGGACACATCATATTTCAGCCATCACTATTCTTTTATATGGGCCAATCAGCGAGTTAGGACCGTGGAACTCTGAAGAATCCTATGCACACTTCTTGCTGGTCTTGTAATGGCTCAGCATTTAAATGTTTCAGAAAGGTATAAACCGTTATGGGGCTATGGTTAGAAAATGATTGATTGGATCGTTTAACATACGTCAAAACGACATCATGGGCCGAATGTTCTGGTCTGCGCTGTAATATTCTATGTTGTAATAACCACATTTTGCAATAAATGAGTTAATTGAAATATGTTTTGAAACAGGATAATTTCACGTAGATGAAAAAAAAACCGACAGATTTCCTTGACAGTTTTTTTGTTCTAGTGGATGTGAGAATATTAACAATATTACGCATAACACCATCCTATTTTTATGACTATCCAATTCAAAGAGCGCTCTGATTCTTACGGAATTTATGGATTATGTTCTATTCTCAACGGCTTAACCAAACTGAACTCTGTTATGAATTCACATGCTGAATTCAAGCAGGAGTACATGCTATGATGGTCAGGCGATGAAATGAACAACTTATTCACTCGTGTGATCGATAATGTTCTAATGCGACTTATATCTTCATGCAGCATTTTAGAAAGTCTTTCTGCAACACCAGAAATTCAAATATTAGATGGACTCTTCACTGCCGTTGAGCCGATTCTGAAAATCCTCCAAACAAAAGATTGTTGTCTTTCATATTTTGATTTTTATAAAAAATATTTTCATTAATTTTCCTCAAACAAAAAAAATCCACAATAATACGCAAAGTTAAAAAGAAATATACACTGTACAAGAATATATCAATCAATATAATACTTTGAAATTAATTCAACATTTCTATATATTGACAGTTACATTAAACAAGGAAATAAAAATTAAATGTATAAAACACAAAAACCATCAAACCCCAAAGAAGAAAACCCAAAATATACAAAAAAAAAACAATTGATCAATCCACTCTGAGAGTAATTTCAAGGTAAGTTGATGAAAGATTCTACCCGAATAAACATAAAACACTCGAAAAAAAAAGAGAACTGGAAGAGGTTAAATTCTGTTTATTAGTTTGAGTCACTGGAACATATTGCATTTTTCGAATTAAAAAATCGTATCAAATGTCCGACCTTTATTTTTGTTTTAAATCTAAACATGACATAATGGAGGAAAGTCATTGATGTAAAGTAGGTGAATTACAATCTTTCCATTTGAGTAACATAACTCTCCTTGCAATCAACGTTGAAAAGGCTACTATCCGTAGGGCTGAAGTAAATGATCCCCAAAATAGCTGTGGCTTAGCTTGGCTGTAATTCTGTTCAAGACTTTCGCTAAAGTTTTAAAATCAACTTACCAATTTTGTGCAGGAACAAAACATGATTCAAAGTGGTCTCTCCGGATTTACATCTATCACAAAAAGGGTCTTATATTATGGAAAGTACGGGCCAATCTGTCCTTACATACCTGTGCTTAATACATTATATTGAACTGAATCAAAGATTGACAGGAACAAATTGAAGAAGTATTGACAAGTCTGAAAAATTGTTTGACATAAATCATCAGAAAGAATCTGCTCAAATTCTAGTTCTCAAGCACTTAAAAAAATCATTGGATATAAGACATAAATTAAGTAAGCCATTAACTATAATAGCTACCAATCAATTTCAGTAAGCATCTAATTGAAGAAGAGTATCAATCAAATTAGGCGAAAAGGCAAATGGAGGAGTCACAAGATGCTGAGGAAGGCGTAGGAGGGAAATACTAGAGCTCCAGGAAAAATAAACTGATTGCAGCAAAAAGGAGAGATAAACTTTAGAACATAAAAAAAGAAAATATTGAAAGAAACAGAGAAACACCACAGCAATGGAGAAGAACAAATAGATCGCCTTGTAAGCAATGTCAACGTTAGTATCTCGTGATGATCAAGAATGGCGGCTTCATGGCGGGGAAGATGATGGGACCTGCCCAACGTATCCAGAGGCAGGGGAAGGAAATTCGGGATCGCAACTCACCCAAAAGATGAATGGATCACCTGGATCATCTGCCCAAGACACCGAAAGCACCAGACCACCTACACTCATAGGCAACAGTGCCAGTGGTAGGGCAGCAATGTGGACAACTTTGATCTAGCGGCGATGGTGTCGGGGAGCAGCAGCGCGGGGGTGGAGCATTAACTCTCATTGCTGACAGAAAAGAACAGAAAGACAGGACTGAAAGAAAGAGAAGGGCTAGATCCTTTTATGAAGAATATTAAAGAAATGATTTTTGATGATGTGGTGGGATGTGTCTGAATGCAGATTAAAAAAAACTTTTAATGAATTTATCAAATTAAGTGGGAAAAATTAAGAGATCCGTGTGAGAAATGTCAAGGAGGATGGCCATGGTGGGTGGAAAGTGTGGAAGGCAACATGGCAATAACGAAAAGAAACAGAGATGACTGGTAAATAGAAAACGAAATGTAATGGAAAGGCAAGCTGCATTACAAAATATAAGCAAAAGAAACCTTAAAATGTTCGGGATAAAAGAGGAGGGAGTGGGAAGAGACCAAATAATATTTTTCCTAGAGATAATGGTGGAAGAGATAATAGGAGAAACCTATTCTGATAGATAGGACCCGTCGACACCTCTTCCAAAACTAGTATCAGGGCAGTGACCTCTTTCTGTCTTGATTAAACTTATGAAATGTCAAGACAGGGAAAAGATCCTGCATGTAGCAGCAATAGGGTATAGAGAGAGGGGGCATGCACACTTTGAAGGTGAGTAAAATCCTCTTTAACCCGATTTTAACAGGGCCCTCTTAAAAAAATGCAAGGCGTTTGAGCCAGTTAAAAACTCCTAAGAAACAAGGAAATTATGTCGATTTAATTTTATCTTTCAACACTGAAAG
Source organism: Narcine bancroftii (assembly GCF_036971445.1). Lineage (NCBI taxonomy): Eukaryota > Metazoa > Chordata > Chondrichthyes > Torpediniformes > Narcinidae > Narcine > Narcine bancroftii. Next base: position 206,849,040 of record NC_091473.1, on the reverse strand, counting down.
TATTTTTATGTGGGGATGGAATCTAATTTGTTTTTTTTTAGTTTTTTTTACTGAGTTCAAAGAGGCACGAGAGGCACGGGAATATGCCCAAAAATTGATAAGGCAAATGTTAAGAGGAAAAAAAATAAAGTAAAATTATCTTGTAAACAATTGGTGGTAATTAATGTAAATACTATGGAAATAAGACCTACAATCTGTTGATCAAAAAATTTCATATATATTTGTGTGTGTGTGTGTGTGTGTGTGTGTGTGTGTGTGTGTGTGTGTGTGTGTGTGTATGTATGTGTGCATGTGTGCTTTTGTGTGTGTGTGTGTGTTTGTGTGTGTGTGTGCATGTGTGCTTTTGTGTGTGTGTGCATGTGTGCTTTTGTGTGTGTGTTTGTTTGTTTGTTTGTGTGTGTGTGTGTGTGTGTGTGTGTGTGTGTGTGTGTGTGTGTGTGTGTGTGTGTGTGTGTGTGTGTGTGTGTGTGTGGTACCTTGTGAAATATATTTGGAACCTTGGACACTAATCAATATATACACTCCAAATCAAATGATGAAAAACTAAACCAAAATGTCTATTTACACTTGGCAGAACGGTGATAAAATGTCCTAATTTGAGGGGATTTTAATTTTTGCCTGGATATGGCATTGGATAAATCAGTGAAAAAAATGACATGAGCCAGAGCTTCCAAACATCTCTATCTCTCATGAAAGAGATAAATCTGGTGAAGACTTGGATACATTCGCATCTGAGGGAGAGGGAATATTCATTCTACTCGAAACAAGACGATTCATAACCAAGAATTGAACTGTTATAACCTTCGCCCAGCTGGAGGGCAGAATTGTCGAAATGACCACACGACAAGGCTATTATCATGTCATTCGCGTTTGAGCTTAACTACTATCATGCCAGACAAACAGATGGTACCATAATCCATTACTATTGACAAAAAAACTAGAATTCTGTAGTATAGCTAGAGTTTAAATAGAAATGCTTTGGAAGGCAAACTGTACCTCCATTTCCAACAAATTTCTGATATGTAATACAATAAAATCTTTTCTGAGAAGACAAATAATCGCATGGACTAAAGGCCTTTAAAATGTCTATGTGAGAGGTCAATAAATTAGAACAGGAAATAACTCAAATGGAAAAGGATTATCAAAAATTGGGTTCTGAGGAAGAATGCAAAATGCTAATAAACAGAAAGCAAATAAAAATACTATGAGCTAGGAGAAAGAGCCCATAAAGTATTACCTTGGTAGTTGAGGGCGGAGGACGCTGCAAAAACAAATAATGCAATTAAAAAGAGGGAGATAGTATCTCCTATAAACCAAAAGTAATAAATGAAGCATTCGGGCAGTGCTACATACAATTATATAAATTTGAATCAACGGATGATTTTGATAAAAATTGAGAATTGATGTCTAATTTGGAGCTGTCAAATGTCGAGGCAGATGAGTGGGAAGGATTACATTTTCCATTCTCAAAGTAAGAAATAGTGAAAACACTGAGATCACTATAGAACAATAAATCTCTGTGAGAGGACGGATTCCCTCCCGAATTCTTCGACTTGTTGATAGAAGTGACTACGGTAAATCTCAAAATTCCGTCCTTCTAGAAGCCAATATCACTTCTGAAAACGGATCATAAAATAATAATTAAAGGTCTTGCAAATGGAATGGATCAGTATCTGCCAAAGCTAATAAACTGAACTTAAGTGGTTATCATGCAGGAAATGCAATCGGCAGACAAAATAAATAGATTAATTACCATAATAAAGTTCATACAGTCAAGGGCGAATCGAAGTATAACCATGGCACAAGAACTGAGAAATAGCCTTTGATCGACTGGAGTTGGAGTTTTTGATTAAAGTGTTGGAAACCTTTGGGTTGGGACAATCATTCATAAATTGGGTGAAAGCACTATTGAATAAACCTAAGGCCAAGTTTGTACCAACGGACAAATATCTTCATCTTTCCCACTGACTAGATCCAATAGGCAGGGCTGTCAGCTCTCCCTGACTCTGTTCACATTAGCCATTGAATGTAAGCTGAAGCCATTCACTGGGATCCTTGCATTAATGGATTTAGAGTGAGTCGGGAAGAACCCAAAATCAACTTATTCACGGATAATGTGTTCATACAATTGATAGTGTGGTTAGGGTCATTGGCTACGTTACCAACAGTACAGGAGAATTATGGTAAAATCACGGCATACAAAGGCATTTGTGGTTAATGTGTAATAATGCCATTAACAAACAATAATTATGAGGAATACCAACGAGAGACCAAGGACAAGTGGCCACAAAAGAATATTAAATATGTGGGGATAAGGGTGGATAAAATCTACAAAATATATGTAAACTGAATTACCTACCCCACGTACGACGATTGAGGATGATCTACAAATCTGCCAATAACGTTGATGAACGTGATTCCAAGGTTACAAGATCTATTTCAACCTTTACCCTTGCCTATACCCCAGAGTTTCTATAGACACTTAACGGATGTGCCAGACAATTTCTTTGGAGAATTATGTAGCCAGAGTCTCCATGGAGAAATTGACTTGGGATTACAATCTGGGAGGAGTGAGGCTCTCATACTGCAAAAAATAATGTTGGTCTGCCCAGTCGAGGGATTTTACATCAATCTTTGAAGAAGATGGTATAGCCTCGTGGGCACAAATCGCCATAAACACGTACGGGAGTAAATAGAAAAATAAATTATACATTACTGAGATACTAAATTAATAACCTAAAATACAATAGCCCTATATTAAAGCACATAATCCAACTGTGGGAAAAGATAAATCGGATTATTGGGTTAAAATTAGGACTGTCTTCCGCTAATGGAACCATTTTCCGCTAACACAGAATAAATTAATTCCAATGACCATGGGCAATAATGTCCTCGACATCTGGTCCCAGAAAGGGATTGCGCACATCGGGGACTGCTTTGAGAAGGGATAAATCATGTGATTCGTGCAATTTAAAATACATTTGACGTAGCAAATGAAATATGATTTTCTGCTATCTAAAATTAAAATCTTTTTTTCTGAGGGACAGGTTAGGCAGAACGATGGCCCTGCCATTGTGTAGTGACATGGAGGCTCTCAATCGAAAGGAAAGCACACGCAAATTAATCTCCGATATGTATCTCCTGTTCCAAAGCGAAAGCCCGAAACCAGATCTCCATTAATCGAGGGAAAGTTGTTAGTTAGATGTAGCTCGTCCCACTTCTGTCGAAACCACATGGCAGCAATAATTATCGCTAAATATAGGATGGTGCAATTTAATTACTTGCACAAACTATATCTCATGCGGCAAAAATTGGATAAGATTAAAACAGAAATGTCAGAATTGTTCTTTTGATGCTGTGCAGAAAAAGGTACCTTTGTGCATTTTACCTGGCTATGGGCCAAGGTGAGACACTTCTGGTCAAAATGGGGGATATTTTGAAAGAAGTACATGGGCTGAGTATCAATAGGATCCAGCACTGCTCCTGTTGGGGAATATTATAGACGTGAGTCCGATGTTATTCAAATACCAACATTAATTTGTAAAAATTGCCTTTGTCGTGGCAACTTCATAACGGTCACTTGGAAATCTAGCACTCAGCTAAGAAAAATGCAATGGAACACGGAAATCCAGACTGTGTTCCCCTGTAGAAAATCACCTATAACTCGAGAGGGAGATATGACACATGCATTAAGGTGTGGCAGCCATACATTGTGATACGCTGAGGTGGAAGTGTGATTAACCCTTCCAATGCCTCTCACAGAAGGAAATAGTGGACAGGTCTCTTGCAACCGAGGAATGTGAAAAATTAGGAAATAAATTAGCGGCTTGGCAGGCACCATCCCCATTTTAAATGTATTTGCATAATTATCTTTAGTAATTGATATTTGACTTTCTTTGTTCTTGTTGGGGTGGGAGAGGATGAATGATGGGGAAAGGGAGGAAGTTAAGTGAAGGGGGAAATAAGGGCACGATATAAATTGATCTGTAAAAGGGGAGGAGTGATCCAATGTGATGTTTGTAAAATTTGAGTCTGTAAAATAATAAATAAAATTTGACAAAAAAATGAAATGGGAAATTTGGCAGAAAACAGTTAGAAAACGTCTAATTTGAAATCATCTAATATGACGAATTTTACGGAAATGGACCTTACATTTCATTGATCAAATTATCATTTATCATTTAATTGATCATTTATCTTCCAACATAACAAGAAATGTTATTATTGCATTATTTTCCTGAACGGTAACCGCTTGGTCAGATGATGTCTTTAAAATAATTGAAATATATTTGACTAACCAGAACAAAATTATGTTAATCAAAATACATAAGAATTGAAACCAAATCCTGAATGTATGTTCGAGAATTGTATTCAAATCCTGTTTATATACTGTATATAATATAACATAACATAACATAACAATTACAGCACGGAAACAGGCCATTAGGCCCTTCTAGTCCACACCGAACCAAACACCCCTTTCTAGTCCCACCTCCCTGCACAATGCCCATAACCCTCCATCTTCTTCTCATCCATATACCTGTCCAACCTTTTCTTAAATAATACAATTGACTCCGCCGCCACTATTTCTCCCTGAAGCTCATTCCACACGGCTACCACTCTCTGAGTAAAGAAGTTCCCCCTCATGTTACCTCTAAACCTCTGCCCCTTAATTCTTAACTCATGTCCTCTTGTTTTAATCTTTCCTCCTCTTAACGGAAATAGTCTATCCACATTCACTCTGTCTATCCATTTCATAATCTTAAATACTTCTATCAAATCCCCTCTCAACCTTCTACGCTCTAAAGAATAAAGACCTAATCTGTCCAATCTCTCCCTATACTCTAGATGCTTAAACCCAGGTAACATTCTGGTAAACCTTCTCTGCACTCTCTCCACTCTGTTTATATCCTTCCTATAATTAGGCGACCAGAACTGCACACAGAACTCCAAATTAGGCCGCACCAACGTCTTATACAATCTCAACATCACCTCCCAACTCCTATATTCCATGCAATGATTGATAAAGGCCAGCATACTAAAATCCTTCTTCACCACCCTATTCACGTGAGTTTCTACCTTCAGGCAACGATGTACCGTTACTCCTAAATCTTTCTGCTCTTCTGTATTCATCAATGCTCTTCCATTTACCACGTATGTCCTATTCTGATTCTTCTTACCAAAATGAAGCACCTCACACTTATCAGCATTAAATTCCATCTGCCATTTTTCAGCCCACTTTTCTAAGCAGCCCAAATCCCTCTGCAATCCTTGAAAACCTTCTTCATTATCCACTATTCCACCTATCTTAGTATCGTCTGCATATTTACTAATCCAATTCACCACCCCATCATCTAGATCATTAATGTATATAACGAACAACAATGGGCCAAATACAGATCCTTGAGGCACACCACTGGTCACCGGCCTCCAACCTGAGAGACAATTATCCACTACCACTCTCTGACCTCTCCCTTTCAGCCAATGTTCAATCCATTTGACTATCTTAAAATTTATACCTAAAGACTGCACCTTCCTAACTAACCTTCCATGTGGTACCTTATCGAAGGCCTTACTGAAGTCCATATAGACAACATCCACTGCGCTACCCTCATCCACATTCCTAGTCACCTCTTTAAAAAATTCAATCAGATTGGTCAAACATGACCTTCCTCCCACAAATCCATGTTGAGTGCTCCTGATCAGACCCTGTCTATCCAGATGTTTATAAGTACTATCTCTAAGAATTTTCTCCATTAATTTACCTACCACAGACGTCAAACTTACAGGCCGATAGTTGCCAGGCTTCCTCCTTGAACCCTTTTTATATAACTGAACCACATGCGCAATGCGCCAATCCTCCGGCACTATCCCCATATCTAATGACATTTGGAAAATTACTGCCAGAGCCTCTGCTATTTCCTCCTTCACTTCTCTCAATGTCCTGGGGAAGATCCCGTCTGGTCCAGGAGACTTATCCACCTTTATATTATTCAAAAACCTTAAAACTACACCTTTTGTAATCTCTATATTCCCCATATTTACCCAATTTGCTTTTTTTTTTATCTCACATCTCCCAATATCCATCTCCCAATATCCTTCTCCTTAGTGAATACCGAAGAAAAGAAACTGTTCAATATCTCCCCCATTTCTCTATGCTCCACACACAGTTTTCCGCTCTGATTTTCTAAGGGACCAATTTTGTCTCTAGCTTTCCTCTTACCATTAACATATTTGTAGAACTCTTTTGGATTAGTTTTCACCCTGCTTGCCATAGTTTCCTCGTACCTTCTTTTAGCTTTCCTAATTCCTCTCTTAAGATTCCTCTTACATTCAATGTATCTTTCAAACATCTCCTTAACTCCATGCTTCTTATATCTAATGAACGCCTCCCTTTTTCTTCGAACCAAGTTTCCAATATTCATTGAAAACCACGGCTCTCTCAAACCTTTTGCCCCTCCTTTTAACCTAACAGGAACATAAAGCTTTTGCACTCTCAAAATCTGATCTTTAAAAGACTTCCATCTCTCTACTACATCCTGCCCATAAAACAAATTGTCCCAATGCACACCCTGCATTGTGGAGAGAAGTAGCTAATAGAGAAGTTGTCATATCCTCTTACCGAATTCTTCTTAAATTCCACCCATAAAAGGCAATCGTGAATCTTAGAATAGTAATATATCGTTATTAATTGTCCTGTAGAGAAACCCGAAATCTGGTAATGCTCTACCACTTTTTTGTTCCTTTTCCTTAGTACTGGTTTATCAAAATATGTAACTTATTTTGAACTGAAAAGCCACATCTAGAAGTTCTAAAGCAAAATTAAATAATAATGGAGCAATATAGGTAAAAATAACATCGTGGACTGAAGGGCCTGTTTGCACTGTAATATCCTATGTTGGAATAACCATAACATGGTCCAAAACGTTGAAATGATTGGGTTAAATTAAAAATGGTTTGAAAGGAACAGAATCACGGTCATGCGAAAACGACACATTAACTTATTATTTTCCAGTGAATGCGACAATATTAACATTATTATGCAAAACTTCATCATATTTTCACCATTTTACAATTGCGAGTAGTGTTAGAATACTTATGGAAGACATGGTGAGAATTATATTCTCATCAGCCTAACCGGACTGAACTCTATTCTGAATGGAGTGCCGAGTTCAAGCAAGTTTACATGCTACGATTCTCAGGAGTGGAATTCAACAATCGATTGCTGCGTGAAAGCCCTTCGCCGTACCTGGCTGACAACTTCCCCTCAGCTGAGGATTCTATCTCTATGCAGTTTTTAGAAGTTCTTTTTGTGATGCCAGACATCCAAAAATTTGATGGTCTCTTCACTGCCATTGAAGACATTCTCAAAGCCCTCACTACGCCTCTCTTCTTTTCTTTGGCTTGGCTTCGCGGACGAAGATTTATGGAGGGGGTAAAAAAGTCCACGTCAGCTGCAGGTTCGTTTGTGGCTGACCAGTCCGATGCGGGACAGGCAGACACGATTGCAGCGGTTGCAAGGGAAAATTGGTTGGTTGGGGTTGGGTGTTGGGTTTTTCCTCCTTTGCCTTTTGTCAGTGAGGTGGGCTCTGCGGTCTTCTTCAAAGGAGGCTGCTGCCCGCCAAACTGTGAGGCGCCAAGATGCACGGTTTGAGGCGTTATCAGCCCACTGGCGGTGGTCAATGTGGCAGGCACCAAGAGATTTCTTTAGGCAGTCCTTGTACCTTTTCTTTGGTGCACCTCTGTCACGGTGGCCAGTGGAGAGCTCGCCATATAATACGATCTTGGGAAGGCGATGGTCCTCCATTCTGGAGACGTGACCCATCCAGCGCAGCTGGATCTTCAGCAGCGTGGACTCGATGCTGTCGACCTCTGCCATCTCGAGTACCTCGACGTTAGGGGTGTGAGCGCTCCAATGGATGTTGAGGATGGAGCGGAGACAACGCTGGTGGAAGCGTTCTAGGAGCCGTAGGTGGTGCCGGTAGAGGACCCATGATTCGGAGCCGAACAGGAGTGTGGGTATGACAACGGCTCTGTATACGCTTATCTTTGTGAGGTTTTTCAGTTGGTTGTTTTTCCAGACTCTTTTGTGTAGTCTTCCAAAGGCGCTATTTGCCTTGGCGAGTCTGTTGTCTATCTCATTGTCGATCCTTGCATCTGATGAAATGGTGCAGCCGAGATAGGTAAACTGGTTGACCGTTTTGAGTTTTGTGTGCCCGATGGAGATGTGGGGGGGCTGCTCAAACTACAGGGGAATCACGTTGCTCTCCATTGCAGGCAAAATCTTCGCTAGGATTCTACTAAATAGAATAATACCTAGTGTCGCTGAGAATATTCTCCCAGAATCACAGTGCGGCTTTCGCGCAAACAGAGGAACCACTGACATGGTCTTTGCCCTCAGACAGCTCCAAGAAAAGTGCAGAGAACAAAACAAAGGACTCTACATCACCTTTGTTGACCTCACCAAAGCCTTCGACACCGTGAGCAGGAAAGGGCTTTGGCAAATACTAGAGCGCATCGGATGTCCCCCAAAGTTCCTCAACATGATTATCCAACTGCACGAAAACCAACAAGGTCGGGTCAGATACAGCAATGAGCTCTCTGAACCCTTCTCCATTAACAATGGCGTGAAGCAAGGCTGTGTTCTCGCACCAACCCTCTTTTCAATCTTCTTCAGCATGATGCTGAACCATGCCATGAAAGACCCCAACAATGAAGACGCTGTTTACATCCGGTACCGCACGGATGGCAGTCTCTTCAATCTGAGGCGCCTGCAAGCTCACACCAAGACACAAGAGAAACTTGTCCGTGAACTACTCTTTGCAGATGATGCCGCTTTAGTTGCCCATTCAGAGCCAGCTCTTCAGCGCTTGACGTCCTGCTTTGCGGAAACTGCCAAAATGTTTGGCCTGGAAGTCAGCCTGAAGAAAACTGAGGTCCTCCATCAGCCAGCTCCCCACCACTACGCCTCTAAATAACACCATATAACACACTCTTTCATATCTGTATTACAGATATTTGCTATGCAGTAAATAAATATTGAGGAAAACATTTTTGAATTTTATTTCATAAAAGGCTGTTGTGAAATTTGAAATCATATTCTCACCTGATTCTCAAGATACCTCAAACACTATAATAAGGAAACAATGAGATACAGCCAACATCAATAGTATATTTTGCAGTAAATATGCATACAAGCTTTTACATAACCCAATTGGTCTCTAACATTATGTTTTCTCAGCGCTAATATTAGAATGCTGTCTTTTCTACCCTTCCAATGATTTCTTAATTGAATTGAAGGGGGAACTTTACTATATTCCTCATCTCTGCATCTCTGGGTCACTATGCTTGTCCCCATTGTTCTGGTCCAAAGCCTCCTGCGGCCATTGTCATTGCAACAATTTTCGTGCTAGAGTTTTTCAAAAATATCCCCTCTATTTTGAATATGAACCTTTGTATATTATTAATAATATACTTTGGTACTGCACCATAAAATAAACATATTATACTTCAGTGTCATGGAGGTTCTATGATTGGTTGCATCATATGTTAAATCTTGGAATTTTGTTTGTGTGCACGCATAAATGCATGAAATGGCGCAGGAACTGAGAATCTCCAGCGTGTATCCGCTTTCTTGGAAGATAAACTTTGGGTCATTTGGATTGGAACCATTCACGTAGTCGTTGCTTGAAAATTGGACAAATAGAAAATTTGCAATCGTAAGTCAATCGTATCAAGATAAAACTCCCCGAGATCGCTTGCAGTAAAATGATGGACTTTCCATTAAGACTCTGCATCTCTGGGTCACTATGCTTGTCCCCATTGTTCTGGGTCCAAACCCTCTCGCGGGCTCTGCTAGCAACGAGCATATGTCTGATCGTCATCATATTGAATGCTAGAATGAGAAGGAATGGAATGCATAGATTTAACATACAATGCAACCAATCATAGAACCTCCATGAAGTATAATATGTTTATTTTATGGTGCAGTACCAAAGTATATTATTAATAATATACAAAGGTTCATATTTAAAATAGCGGGGATATTTTTGAAAAACTCTAGCACGAAAATTGTTGCAATGACAATGACCGCAGGAGGCTTTGGACCCGAACAATGGGGACAAGCATAGTGACCCAGAGATGCAGAGTCGAATAAAGTACATCATTTTACTGCAAGCGATCTCGGGGAGTTTCATCTTGTTATGATTGATTTACATTGCAAATTTTCTATTTGTCCAATTTTCAAGCAATGACTATGTGAATGGTTCCAATCCAAATGACCCAAAGTTTATCTTCCAAGAAAGCGGATACATGCTGGAGATTCTCAGTTCCTGTACCAAATCATGTATTTATGTAATATCTGAGTTTCAGCTTCCATTAGCAAATGGCAATAAACCGATCGAAAGTGAACAGGACAGTTAACCAGACGGATACATCTTTTGAAACCCAGGTGAAGGAAATTATGAGACTACAGTACGAGAGAGTGGACAAGACACTAACTGGAAAATAAATAGGCAACTCTGCTCAGTATCACAGCAGTTATGATGACCAGGAAATCCGTCACCTCTATAAACACCAGCTAACAAGTGATGCATTTCGACAGAACACACCTTTTTTGAGACAGAAGGTCATCGAGTTCGCTGTAAAAGGAGAAGACGATATATAGATCATTCATAATCATGTTGATAACTAAGTTACCGAATCAGAAATGGGAATAAGATCCACATCTATTAGCGGTTGTTCAGCAGTAGAGACTAATCAGTTTATCCATGGATACTTTTTCAGGTAAATAGGCGTGAATGCTGTTGTGTATTCAAACCACTTAAATCATTTTAATCATTCTTCTCGAATTGTTATCTTTGATTCATGGATGACCCTCTTTCATTGAAATCTGTCCGACCTTCCATGGAATGACACCAAGAAGGGCAGAAATGCGGAGAAAACAGATTCATAATATTTTATTACCACCTCGTTCATCGAATCAGACTTCGTTTGCAAGATAGAATTGATCTGACGAAATGTTTGTTGGCAGACCATTTTGGAATGCTACTCCCTACAGCGTTTTTAGAGAGATAGAGTCACTGGAAATGCAAGTGAGGTATCAATGGATTGGTCAGAAATCAACAATATAACAATTTCAAAGATTGCAAAAGGAAAAATTGTATACGGGGTAATTACACAAAAGCATACCACAGAGAAAAAGCCTTCATAAATTATAAATAGGAAACAACTGATTCCACGTGAGACAAACCTGATTTTTTCACCGAGAGACGTTAATGAGCAAACTGGTCAGAATAGCAGCGCTGTTTTAATTTCAATTTCAGATGACTGATAGTGAAATATAAAAATGAATATATACCAAAACTACTTAAAGCCTTTTTGCTTGTTTGACTATTCATCTGCCTCGCAACTTTACTTGGAACACCAAACACAGCAAGAACAAAATAGTAAATTACAAAGACTAGACGATTCGCAGGTGCGTGCATGTTCTGGAATAGCAATGGTCTGATGAGGTGTAGGTTCTCAAATAAATGAGAACCAGACTTCTACTTCTACTGCAATCTTGAATGGTAATTAGTTTGAGGGATCGTAATTGTTAATTAGAATGTTGTGAATAAACAAATTCAGCCATTTCCATGTCCTTATTAATTTATCCAACATAATACATTTAAATTGATACCACGTTAAAATCGAACATGGTATTGTTTTTTTTTTGAGTTTTATCATTGATATTTGAATCGAATGAATATTTGCTGAGGATACTCCTGGGTAGTAGACATAGTATTAATTTTATTCTGACCCCTGTCGCTTTCTGATTTTCCAACAAGTTGGTAAATTAAAGGAATGAGTGCTGCTTGGAGAACAGAGTAATCAAAGGATTAACCATAGGAAACAGTTCAGCACATAGCAATGAGTGAATTAACAGAGAGGGCAGATATTAATCAGCCTATTCCCTATATTTGACTGAAGCAATTTCCTATTGTTTTCATCATAGCTGGTCTCTCAATACATTTTATATTTTAATAAAATTCAGGCCCCATGGCTACTGTATTGGTAGGCTGACGATATTACAACGCCAACATTCGGGGTTTTAATCTGGTCCTGTCCATAAGGAGTTTGCACATTCGTCCCTTGTCTGCGTGGAGTTTAACCGGCTGCATAAAATCTGTCATTATCCAGTTTAATATTGGTAGAAATGGAGCTGAGAATATCAGCGCAGAAAACAATATGCATATACATGGATTGGGAATTCAGCCGAATGGGGGTCACCAGAATAGGAACTTGATTCAAATCTATTGGAGGGAGAGTTTGGAGAAGTAAAGGTGCAGCGATCATACAGAAATTGGGCCAAGGCTAACGTAAAAAAAAACAACAATATAACTGCAATGCAAGAGATAGTCCAGACTACCCAAAGGCAAATGACCAACGTAGATATTAAAGTCACGGTTGCAGCTTCCAACCAGCTTGACCCAGGAAACGTCTGAGCCATTTTCCAACAGTGGACGGGTTTTCGGATGGGTCTGTGTAGATGGATGATGATGGTTACGAGACCACCGAGTCCAACGACTCCACCTCCTCCCTGCATATCCTTGCCCTTGGAATTGCGACCAGTGACGTGGTCCCAATCCTGTCACGACGCCATCCCACTGACCATACAAAACGGGGATGGGCACGTATATGGTCACTATGAGATAATGGACTCCCGGGATAACTCTGCTAAGAGGCTCACCAGGCGCGGGGACTAATATCACCAGCACCCAGGGGATCACCTATCCATTTCGCTTCTTCAGATGGAAAACTACGCGGGGGGAGTGTGTGAGGGGGTCTTCCAAATTGCCTTCTCTGTCATCGGGATGGATGTGCTCTGGGGTCTCTGTCTGACCATTGCCAACGCCTTGCGGCTACTAGAAAGACGGTTCCATGATGGCACTCCGCTGTAAGAACAAGTGGTGACTGCAGACTGCGTCACGTAACCTGATCTCCTGGAATGGGGCCAACACAGCCGGCCACAGTGGCACACCACGAGAGCTGGGACGGGCATTGGGAGAGAGTGGGCATTGATCGTGGGTATCTACGGTGGCGACCGCGAGCACCACTTCCCAGGGAGCAGAAAGGTGAATGGTGCTTTGATGGACAATTTAGTCACTACCCCACGCCCTGAGCTTAGATGTCTGGGCTTGCCCCTGTTGGATTGGAAATCGGGAAGGCAGTCGGGCAAGATGTTACCCAGCCAGATTTCACGGAGCAGAGAGCTCTCGCTCAAGTTGTGAAAGTCGCTCAAGAGGTGAAATTCAGCGACTTCACCCTGCAGGTGGCTTAGAGAGGCAAAAATAATCTCTGGGGTGAGCATTGCCGGGAATCTCCGTGGGGGTGGAGCTTCCCGTGCGCTGCCGACTACGACCTGGACCAGCCACCTATCTGCTCCTCTCCGATCGCAGGTCTCCCCTGACTAATCTATCTTTTGAGCTCTCCAAACTCCTCCCCAACTTCAAATGGAAAAGGTCTACCCTTCAAGCTGTTTCTCTTCTCGATGTGGTCTACGAAATGCGTATCAGCACAGACTGCTGCGGTTCTATCACTGATTTCAGCTCACATCGTCCTGCTTGACCATAAAGGAGCTGTTGACACTTATTATGCAGAAAACTTTCAGCAAGGAAGACAAAATGTGTTGCTATGGAAAACGAAACGTCAAAATGACCTGAGAAAGGCCATTTCCGTAGTAAAATGGAAATCCCGGAGGAAGCTGGAGACATAGACAGATATACGCTAGCTATGGCAGGGAGTGAAGGCCATTACATTCTTCAAAGTGTGGGGGGGAACACAATAGATATCTGTGATGCTTCATTACCGGATGATCAGAGCACATTCTTTGCCCGATTTGAGAGGTAGAATAAAACACTGCCTGCTTGAATCTCCGAAATAGCTGAGGACCCTGTGATATCTGTCTCTGAGGGAAACATCAGAGCATCAATGAAAAGGGTGAAACCGTGCAAACCGCATCAGGCACTGGCGGCTAACCTGGCAGGGTACTGAAAATTTGTGCCAAACAACTAGCAGGTGTATTCATGGAAATTTTTAATCTTTCATCGCTGCAGTTGCAAATTCTGAACTGCTTTAAAAGGACATCAATCATCCCACCACTCAAAAAGGGCAGCATGAGCTGCCTCAATGGCTACCGCCAAGTAGCACCAAGTTCTATCATGACGAAGTGCTTTGAGAGGCTGGTCATGGCCAGAATTAACACGGTTGTTGTTGCAGGGATTTACATAGGTAGTTGTCGCACCCATTTAAAAGAGAACGCCAACAGAAACTGCATCCTGGTGTTAAACGACATACCAGAAAAACGGCGCGCCTGGGGTACACTCTAGGTATATCAGCTCCGCCCTGCCGCCCTGCCTCACCTCGGGATCGCACGGCAACGGGCATCGTGTCGTTGTGCTTATGGAGCCCCCAAGCGTGAGGCCAAGGCTCGGGATGCACAGGCTAAAAGAGAGCATTGACTCCTGATGGATGACTTTGAACCACTTGCTCGCATACTTGAATACCAAGTGTGCTCACATTTGCCAATGAAGCCAGAGAAACTAGGCACGCGAGTCGGTGACCTGACAAATGCATTTCTCTACCTTCTTCTCTGACACTGGTGAGCAGCTTTCAAAACAGTACGACCCTGTATTATCAGGGATAGCTGGTGAGGCGTTGTTATTGATTCTGATTATTTGTTCTTGCCCTGCGTACTGAAGGTAATTGTATACTTGTTGATCCGCTTGATATGTATCGTTTTTTAAACATATCTGTTTATTTTTCTTTTTCCATGTTTTATAGTTGTCATAGATTGATTGATTGGTTTTGTTGTGATTGCAGACTATATGAGTTCCGATGGTGGAATGTTATCTGTGGAGGAAATGTGTCATGGTGTATTGCAGTGATGTTTCCACCCGCTCTGAAACCTATCTGGAAGTCACATCACCTGTCAATGAAGGTTGGACTCCGGCCGCCCTTCAGTGCACAACCTGCCATTGTTTAAGTTAAATCTGAGCTGATTTATTATTGGGTAGTCGCTCAGATTATACCTGTATTTAAGATCAACACGCAGCGCATTCTTTCTCTCTGCTCTTGGTCCAAGCACTGGAGATTGCTGCACGCCAGGTCGCTGCTGTGGAAATGTTTAGGGTAAGGTGTTCACTAGACCAAAATGGAGGCATTAGTGTCGCGGTAGCATTACGAGTCAAGAGGACCAAAAACAAAAATCCCAGCAGCACTAGATATGCACCACGACAAAGAGTTACTTGAACAAAAGTTCTTTTTAATTACTTTTGAACATGAAAATAGAATCAAACTTCAACTTATCTCTATTGACTCACTTCTAATTCTAAGCGCACATGTGTGTAATGTTACTGTATGTTCACCAAAGTTGTTTGGTTTTCAATCTCACTGGTTGCAGGCAATTATTGTACTGTACGCAGAAGTGGACATTGATAAAGTTCACCATGATCTGGTGCATAATATGTAAATGGTTACCACTCAGAAGTGTTCTTGCTGGTCTTCAGAGTGAGAGTTTTTTCTTGTTTGTGGTCACAAGAGATTTCCTTTCTGTTTCTCCTATTTCAAGGCAAACACCGGACAGCCAGCCCTCTCCTTTCACCAGGGCATCTCCAAAGCTTGCCTGCTTGTTCCTCTGGAACTGATGTCGGTGTCACCCCACTCTCTCATTCCTTCTGAGAGCATAGCCAGTTTTTTTCCTGCTCTCTGCCTTCAAAAATCACACGACCTTCCAGACAGCGAGTATTGTTTTACAGGCAAAGCTGCCCTGAATATTTTTATATTTGTTGTCAATTTTGCAAATGACAGTCCATCATGAGTCTGAGCTCTCTTGCAATAGCTCCTGCAAAGGTTTTGATTTTAAAAGTGTTTGTGTTTGACCTGCTCAAGGAAACCTTTCCCAATTTATCTTCTAAATACCTCTATATACTCTGTCACAGTCGATCAAAACTTGCAGAGAGCCGCACGCAGTTGGATCAGGGAACCCTGTGCATGTAGGTGTCCCTGTTTTAGTATATGTACCCAATTATTTTAGCATGTCGAGTATATGTTTACCAACGTCAGAGTCAAACCTTGGTCCGAGGTGAAATCTATATTGTTGCTTAAATGAAATGGTATGAAATCAAAGGCATACTGCCATTGAACTTGCAACTAGTTGGAGCCAAGCAATGGGACGGACAGGAATGTGGGCAAAGTTGCAGTTTTATTTCAGATTGTAAAATTCATTCAATTTTAAACCATAGAGCTTTTGATTGATAGGTATCTGAATAGACAAGAACATCCAAAGTTATGGGGAGGTAGCGAGTTGAACTGAGTGGAAGAAGGCATCATGTCTTGTTACAAAGGCAGTGCAGATTTGACTGGCCGAATGGACTACCGTACTTATAACTTATGGTCTTAATTTAAAACAGATCCCGTTTATTTATGTACAAGACATTGAATATTAACATGCAAACAGAGCAGCCAACCACTTAACTATATTATTTATACTTATGTGAGTTTATAGTTATATTAAAATGGTGGAATACTGTTCCAGTTTTTCTATTCTGCTGTGAGATTCAGAATTTAATATTATTTTGGAGACTTGCTAATTTCAGACCAGGTATTAGATTTCGGTGTAGGTTGGCAACTACTTCCATGTTGAACTGTTCAGCGGCAGGAGGAGAGTGTGGGGGGTGAGGGGGTGGGGAGAGGCTTTGCTAGGTTAATGTCTTTGTCTTTCATCATAGTAGCTGTAAAAGTTCACCCAAATATAATCCTATTCCGTATTTTGGTCATTTCCATTTTGTTGGTTCCTTTTCTAAATGTGGTCTACACCTGTGCAGAAATCTTTAGTTTTACAATTTTTAATAAACTTTTTAAATGATTTAAAAAGAAATATAACTTTGTTTCTCTGAACGTTAACGACTGGAATAATCCAATTAAACGGAAAATATAAAAAAAAATGTTTCGAGCTGATATTATCCTTGTGCACGAGATTTAATTTGGAAAAGAGGTCGAAAATCAGTTTTTCAAGTTCTGGGGAGCTTTTTAATTTAATTCCCTGTTTCTGTTTAAAGTTAAAGGTGTATATGTGGTGGCTCACCACAAGGCTGGCAAACCGGTCCCACTTGTTAGCCACGCGGCGGGGTAGCTGGCAAAATGGCGCCATCTGGGGTTTCCATTCCTTCTAGCTTGGGGCTCAGAAAACCGCCCTTGGGGACCACGTGACGCCAGGGTGAGTCAGTGCCCTCCAGTGCGGTTCTCATCCAGGTCCAGACTGGGAGTATAAATGCAGCACAGCAGCCGGCAATGAACTAGTCTGCTCACTGAGCTCAACCCGTGTGGTTGTGTGTGTTATTGCAGGACCAGTGTAGCTGCTGCTACAATTGGTGACCCCGACTGGTTCAAACGTCTTTGAACCCATCATGAGCAAGCCTGAGATCAGCGATATTGCTGTAAAATTGCCTGAATTCTGGGTTCAGGAGCCGGAGACCTGATTGGGCCACGCAGGTGCCCAGTTTCACCTCTGCCAGATTTCATCCAACAGGACCAAATTCTACCATGTGGTCGCTTCCCTGGACCAGGCCACTGCCAGATGCGTGCTGCATATTGTTCAGCACCCACCGCTGAGGACAAGTACGAGACCCTAAAGCGAGTGCTTACCAGGTCCCTCAGACTATCCAGACAACTGAGTGCCACTCGGGTGCTACACCTCGACGCCCTGTGGAACAGATCTCCGATGGAACTGATGGACGAGATGCTGATGCTCATGGGTGAGCACACCAACTGCCCACTTTTTGAGCGCATCTTCCTTGAACATATTCCCGGGGACATCCGCCTGCTGCTGGTTCAGGAGAGCTTCACTAACCCGAGGAAGGTCACCCAGAAGGCCCAAGATTTCCGGAAGGCTCAGTGGTCCAGCAGGTCACGAGGCACGGGCACGGGCACGACCAGGCCAAGCCCACCCCTAGCACTGCGGTAGAGCACCTGGCCCCTGCAGGGGCTCCCTAGAGCATAACCAAGGCCGCAGCATCTGCTTCAGGCCTCTGCTTTTACCACCAGCACTGGGGAGCTAACCCCCAGAAATGTCACCAGCCCTGCTCGTTCCAGGGAAATGACTAGTCTAGCCGCAGTTAATGGCTACGGCAGCAGGCCAAGGACACTGCCTTCTCTACCTGCAGCACTCAGTAAGCGGCCTGTGATTCCTCATTGACACTGGAGCCAAGATCAGCATCAGCCCGGCCATGGCCATCGAATCCAGGAACCAAACTCGTGGACCTCCCCTCCGTGCAGCCAACACAACAGCAATCCGGACGTATGGAGACAAGACAGTCCATTTCCAGATCGGCCAACGGAATTTCACATGGAGATTCACCATCTCATCCCTTCTGACTGGCATCCTGGGTGCAGACTTCTTCCTCACACGTGGGCTTCTGGTGGACGTTTGAAGTAGGCACCTGGTGGATGCCCGTACCTTCCAAGCCATTCACCTCGATGCTGCCCACACGGATCAACCGCAGATGGCCATGATCAGCACGCCCAGAGACAAGATCCAACAGATCGTAGATGTGTTCACAATACTCCTCAAGCCACAGTTCTCCACTGCATCGCCGCTCCACGGGATGTTCCACCACATCCCCACCCACAGCCCGCCAGTTCACGCCATGGCACATCAGCTCCTGCCTGACAAGCTCCACGTAGCGAAGGAAGAGTTTTTGCACCTGTTGGCACTGGGGATCATTCGGCGGTCCGACAGCCCATGGACCTCACCCCTCCATGTAATCCAGAAATCCTCTGGTGGCTGGCATCCCTGCGGAGACTATCAACGGCTTAATGAGGCAACCATTCCTGATCGTTACCCCATCCCTCACATCCAGGACCTTATGGCCAACCTGCATGGCGCAAGGGTCTTCTCCAAAATTGACCTAGTGCGCAGTTATCACCAGATCCCAATGCACCCCGAGGACATACCCAAGATGGCCATCATCACACCCTTTGGTTTGTTCAAATTCCTGCGCATGCCATTCAGGCTCAAGAAGGCCACTCAGACCTTCCAGTACCTCATGGACTCTGTGGAAAGAGACTTGGATTTTGTCTTTATTTATTTGGATGACCTCCTCGTCGCCAGGAATGACAGGGCACAACACAAGGCCCACCTGCATGCTTTTTTTCCCTCTGGCTAACTTCAGCCTTACCATCAACCTGGCCGTGCCAGTTCAGGAGAGAGTCCATGCAGTTCCTGGAGCATACCATCACGGCCGAAGGAGACACGCCCGCCGCTGCGAAGGTTGCTGCTATCAGGGAATTCCCACGCCTGGACAGCCTCAAGGAGCTGCAGGCGTTCGTGGCTATGATCAACTTTTACAACAGCTTCATTTCGGGAGCTTCACGCATCATGCAGCTGCTGTTTGCCCTCCTTGCAGCCAACTACAAGACGTTCGCTTGGAAACCAGAAGCCTGCACCACATTCGAGGCCACCTGGAAAAGGCCACCATGCTCGCCCACCTGCACACCGACCTGCATATGGCACTCTCTGTCGATGCCTCTGCCACAGTCGTTGGTGCTGTCCTGGAGCAGCAGGTGAATGGACATTGGAAACCACTGGCATTCTTCAGCCACCTGCTTCTCCTGCCAGAACGCAAGTATAGTACCTTCGACTGCAAGTTACTGGGTATGTACCTGGCAGTGCGGCACTTCTGCTATTTTTTGAGGGGAGGACTTTTACCATTTTCACAGACCACAAACCCCTCAGCCAGGCACTTGGAATGGCAAAGATCCCCGGTCGGCCCACCAGCAGTGTCTCCTCTCCTTCGTGGCAGAGTTTACCACTGACATTTGGCACAATGACAATGTGGTTGCCGATGCACTCTCACGACTGGCCATCTGCGCGCTGAAGCCCGGCTTCAACTTCAACCAGCTCGACCTGGACCAAGAAGCTGATGAGGAGACAAGAGCCTTCAAGACTGCCATCACCAGTCTGCGGTTCTGAGATGTCCCAACTCTGAGTGGCGAAGGCACCATCCTGTGCATTATCTCCTTTTTCACCCTGTGGCCAGTGGCTCCCCAGCAGAGACGCAGGCAGGTCTTCTGTCACATCCATGACCTTTCACATCCATCCATCATGTCCACGGTCTGGATGGTGGCAGAATGATTCATATGGCATAGGCTGCAGTAGCAGATCACAGGCTGGGCCAGAACATACACCCATTGCCAGATGTCCAGGATGCATAGGCACACCAGGGTGCCTATACAGGAGTTCGAGCATGTCCAAAAAAAGTTCAGCCACATTCACGTGGACATCGTCGGGCCTATCCGTTTCTCGGGACAACCTTTACCTGTTTATGGTGGTTGTCCACATGACTCGCTGACCTGAGGTGATCCCAATGCCAGACGACTCCACTGACTCCTGCTCCTGAGCCCTGTTGCATGGTTGGGTTACCCGGTTCAGCGTCCTGGCCCACCTCACCAGCAACTGGGGTGCCCAGTTCACATCTGTGCTCTGGGCACAGCTCACCAACAGGTTGGGGATACAGCTACACTGCACCACGGCCTACCACCTGCAGGCCAATCAACTGGTCGCACGTCTGCACTGCCACCTTAAGTCAGCGCTCATGGCCCACCTTACTGGTCCTGACTGGATGAACGAATTGCCTTGGGTGCTCCTGGGCATCCGCTCCACTCCCAAGGAAGATCTGCAGGCGTCATCAGCTAAGCTGGTCGACAATGCACTGCTGGCACTAACTGGTGATTTCATCAATGCACCTCACAATTCACAGCGGTTGCCGAATTAACTACTTCCTCACCTCACAGCATGCTTTGACTCCTTTGAACCCCCACCACAGCCCAGGCATGGCACTCGCCCGACTTCATTCCTGGCGAGCTGCTTTCCACAGAGTTCATTTTAGTTCAGCAAGGCCTGACCGCGGCACCTCTGCATTGACCATACAGGGTTATACAGCTTTCCGGCTCGACGTTCACATTGCACTTGGGTGGCAGGCATGAGCTGTTTACCATGGACCAGCTGAAGCCAGCGCACCTCGATCCCACTGAGCCCATGGTCGTTGCCTAGCCCAAGAAGTGAGGCCACGCGGCAAAACGAGGATATTGCCGCCGGTTCTGGGGCGGGGTCTGTGAGGTGGTTCACCACAAGGCAGGCAAACCGCCCCACTTGTAAGCCACGCAGCGGGGCAGCCGGCCAAAATGGCGCCGTTGGGGGTTTCCCTTCTTTCCAGTTCGGGCTCAGAAACTCGCGCTTATGGGCCACGTGACGCCCGGGTGACGTCAGCACCCTCCAACGCGTTTCTCAGCCAGTGGGAGTAGAAATGCAGCCCAGCAGCCGGCTCACTGAGCTTAACCCATCTGATTGGGTGTTTTTTTTGCAGGAGCAGTGTAGCCGCCACTACATATAGATCTTCATAGACATCTAAATGTCCTTTGAGCATTTTAAAACGATTACGGATCCCATGGGTAGATTCTTAATTGCTATAGATATACTGAATGATAAAAATTTCGTCTTGTTAAATGCTCCTAATATTGATGATTCGGGTATTTGAAAGAATGTGTTTGCTTTTCTTTACGAATTTAAATGAATATATATCTAATACTGGTGCAGACTTTCACTTTTGTCTTAATCCAATGATTGATAAGACCTCCTATAATCAGACACTTCCAAATAAATCTGCTAATTTTATTATTTCATGTTTAATTGAATATAGATTGGTGGATATATGTAGGCTTTTTGCATCCAAAGTACAACGATTTAATTATTTTCCTCATGATTACCATACTTATAATAGGATTGATTATATTTTTATGGATATTCATCAGGTTCTGTGGTTAAAGGATTGTGTATGTGATGCAATTGCTGTTTACAATCATACGTCCTTGCAACTCTCGTTTAAATGTTCTGTTGTCTTTTCTGGAGATCGGCAATAGCAGTTCAATATGACTTTATTTCAAGATGGGTAGTTCGTAGACTTTATTATGAAGCAAACGTTTCATATTTTTAAACAACTTCAATGGAAGAAATGTAGAGCCAAAATTTTGGAATACATTTAAGCTGCGAAGGCAAGTAATTTCTTATTCAGCAGGGTTAAGCAACCGTATAAAAGAAAAGTTGTTTTTATGGAATACAATAATCAAGAAATTGAATGGAATCCTCGAGTAAATATAATGGGGATCTCTATAAGGAAAGAGAAGAACTCCAAAGGCAATATGGTTTATTATAAAGATATTCTATTGAGAGACAATTGTATAAATCAAAAGGCAAGTTTTATGTACATGGAGATAACAAGTAAATAATTAGCTGGGTAATTAAAGACAGCTATGGCTAAAAGACATTTCTAAGATCTATAAAGGGGATGTAAGTATTGTATATGGCTATGATGAAATTAATAAGAATTGTTAGGATTTCTATTCCAATTTATATCAATCTCAACTTCAGGATAATACTTTAAGCAAGGATATATTCTTGCAACGATTGAATATCCCTAAAATTCTTCTAATGATCACGTTTATTGGAGGATCCAATATCAGAAATAGAAAATTTTAAATTTTAAATTTTAAATTTCCTCTCCTCAATCCGTCAAAGCCCCAGGTCCTGATGATTACTGTTGAACTTTTTAAATTGCTTTGCTCATATGCTAACGCCTTGGTTGAATAGGCTGTTTAACGATTCTATATCTCCTGGTATCACAGACATGTTATGAGGCAAAAATTTCGTTAATTTCTAATAAACATAACGACCCTTCAGATTGTGCTTCCTAGGGACCAATATCGTTGTTGAACGTTTATTTTAAGATTCTTTCTAAGATTTTAGCTTTCAGGTTCGAAAATATTCTTCCTCTGGTAATTTTTGTGTTCCAAACAGGATTCATAGATAATCGTTTTAATATACATGTTAATGAATATTATTTATTCTCCATCAACTAAATTTCTAGAACGTATAGTATTGTTAGAAGCAGAAAATAGATTTCGATAGCGTTGAATGGAAATATCTGTTTGACATTTTGGAATGATTTAATTTCGGTACTGGTTTTATTTAATCGATTAATTTGATCTATCATGCTTCAGTTGCTGCAGTAATTACAAATAAGCAAAAAATTATCTTTTTCAAAATATTTTGAAATCTAGACAGGGTTTGCTATTAAGTCCTTTTTATTCAACCTTGCCTTAGAAAATTTAGCTGCAGCACTTCACGCCTCAAATGATATTCATGACATTAACAGAGGAGCTATAATCCATAATTTATTTTTATGCACCTTTATCATTTAGTGTATAGTTTAGATCCTGAGGAGTCTATTTCTAGAATGTTGTCTTTGCTTTCCCAATAGAGCATTTTCTTCAGGATATACATTGAATCTCCACAAGAGTGAACTATTTCCAATGTATATGCATGCACCTATCTATGAGCATAGAACTTTTAGAGTGGTTAAAATATCTTGCCTCGGTGAAAGAAATATTAAAGATTCATACAAATTTAATATTCTCTCTTTGATTGACAATGTGAAACATACACTTTCTAGACGGTCTCCAATGGCAATAGCTTTAATATGTTGTACAAATGCTATCAAGATGATACTATTTCCCAATCATTTGTTTATATTTCAAGCAGTTCCAGTTTTATTTCTAAATCTTACTTGACAATATTCACTCTAAATTGTTATCTAATATATGGAGTAATAAGAAGGCTAGGTTGAGTAAATCTCATTTGCATAAATTAAAGAAATTTATTTCTCTCGCTTTACCTAATCTTAGGTTGTATTAATGGGCAATTATTTCTCAATATATTATTTTCTTTGTATATTATTCCGAGAATCCTGAAGGCTTCATTGGACAAATTTTAAATTGTAATCAGTATAGATATTTTCATTATCTTCCCTGTTTGGAGCTCTTCCTTTTACAATTTATAAGTTTAGAAGACACACCTTTAATCAACATACTTTACTGATTTGGTTTCAATTACGAATTTTGTTTGATTAATATATTTATCTAGTTCTATTTATCTCAACTATTTTTCTCATCCTCTATAATGAATCAAATAATTATTTTGGGAAAAGCAAAAGAATTGTCTATTTTTCAGATTTCTGTATAAATGGATAGTTAATGTCTTTTGATATAATATCTCACAAATATAATATACATAAGTCATTTTCTTTAACTATTTCCAAGTTAGATGATTTTTAGAATAAGATATTATATAACTTTCCTATGTGATATCAGTCTGGTTTAGTTGATCTTTTTCCATTTGAATCCTTCCTAGAAGTGTTTAATAGATAATATTTACAATGATTTATTAAAATTGCAATCAATATCTTATGATAAAATTAAAGGAGCTTGGGAATTGGAAATTCCATAACTTCTCCCAGAGGAACTTTCGGAAAATATATTTGAAATGTTTACTATCTCTTTTTTAAGTACTCGACATGCATTGATTCAGTTTAAAGTGGTACATAGGGTTCATAAGTCGCAAGGTAAGCAGTCCCGTATCTTTCCTAATTTTAGTACTATGTGTGATAGATGTAAATCTTAAGTGTCTATACTAACCCATATGTTTTCGTCTTTTTCTGTATTGGAGAGGTATTGGACAGATATTTTCAAGACTTTGTAAATTATACCGAGTATTATATTACAAGCAAATCCATTGAATACAAATTTTGGAATTGTAGTTCTGGAGGTTGTTAAAGTTCACACTTCTGTACATCGGGTTGTAGCCTTTACAACACCGCTAGCCAGAAAAACCATTTTATTTAAATGGAAATATCTTAATTCACCAACTTTGATACAATGATTCTTTCAAATTATGACATGTTTAAGTTTAGAAATATTAGGTTGCACAGAATTCTGAGAATCCTGAAGGCTTCATTGGACAAATTTTAAAATGTAATCAGTATAGAAATTTTCATTATCCTCCCTGTTTGGAGCGCTTCTTCTTTTTACAATTTATAAGCTTAGAAGACACACCTTTAATCAACATACGTTACTGATTTGGTTTCAATTACGAATTTTGTTTGATTAATTTATTTATCTAGTTCTATTTATCTAGTTCTATTTATCTCAACTATTTTTCTCATCCTCTATAATGAAGCATGCTCCGGGAAATGGACTAGTCTTTGCCATATACTATTCATCCCTTGCAGCATTTGAAATTCCAGGTAAAACATGAGTGTTACACACATGTTCGAGTGCTAACGTCATTGAATTTGTATAAAATGTGTTATTTCATCTTCTTTATTCCCCACTCTACCACAAATGTAGTCGAATGTTCTCTTATTTTCTTTTCCAAAAATCCACAAGCAATGAAATTACTGTTAGAACCAAAATGTTTACAGGTTTTTTCTATGTACCATTTTACGAAACCATTTTGTTTACATCTTACATTTTGTGTGGAATCGCAGAAAAGAAATATTTTAATGTCAAATCTTCGCCATCCATAAGGATTCTTGCTTGGTCCTCGATGCAATAATCTTGGCTGCCCCATTAGGAAATGATATATTGGAATTTCTCACATTTGAAATAAGATTTTTCACATTGAATATCATGGGTTTGATCTGTATTTCATGTTTTGTATACTTCGTGCTGTTCCACATTTCAAATTTAGTTTTCGACTGCTTTCAATCTGAATTAGTCAGCTGTAAAACCTGTTTCTTCCCATAATGCATCGAGCAGGAAACTTGGATATCACAATGGATCACTTCTACCTTGTGCGTGTGTGCTGGTCACTGACGTTGTGTTTACGGATTTTTTAACATCCATTCTGCTTGCGAGGCAACTGGCCACTCTACCTCTCCAGAATGATCATTACATTCATGCGTATAATAATTTATTAGCTTTTTATCGTTGCCAAGAACATGTGAAATAGCTTTGATTAATGTTGATGATTCATGGAAATTTTTTTTAATGCTAACGCCTTTTGTATACATCTATTTATTTATCTTATTAATTTTCAGACATTGTCTTCCAAATTATATCTCCCCTGATAGATTTATTGTTATTATTTGTCAGTTTGAAATATTGATTTATTTAATTGTCCGTGCAAAAACATGCACTTTTTCAGAGAGCGAAAGTAAAATTGATAAGTTACTCATCTTGAATTAATGACGTATATTAAAATGCAAAGTTTTATCCAGCCCTTTGATGTAGCTGGCACATTGGTTAATAACTACCCTTTACTTCCCCTCCCTTTTACAGCTAATTTAATGACAATTGCGATTCATTCCCATGGAAGGTGTGACCTCTCAAAATGCACCAATGATCACCTGCTGTTCATGGCCATGGCGGATTTCCTGGTCATTGTCACAGCTGTGATATTCAGTCGGCTTCGGGCAATTTATTTCTCTGTTAGTTTCTTCTCAACCACTCCGGCCTGCAGTCTCATTATTGTTCTCAGCTGGTTTTCCAAGGACGCCTCCGCTTGGTAAACCATCGCTTTCACTGTCGACTGGTTTGTCACCATTTGCTTCCAGAAAATGAAACTGAGATAGAATGTAATGAATAAGGAAGTTTAAAGTGCCCGATAAAATGGCGGCAATCATTATTGGAACCGTTTGCATTGTTGACCTTTTGAACAACATCCCTCTTTATTTTGTATACGAACCTATATACGTCATCGACAATGTCCTTTGGTATTGCAATTTAAAAGAAAAATTTTATACATTAACTGCATGGCGGTTTTATGAATGGCTGCATCTTGTTTTAAATCCGTGTCTGCCCTTCCTGATTTCGTTGTTTACTATTTTGACTGTTAGGTTCATCCTTGCGGCGAGCAAAGTGCGCAAGAGACTTCGGGCAAACAGGTCTGAAGAGAAACAGAGTGACCTAGAGATAGAGAGCAGAAGATGGTCCATAATTTTACTTTCGGCGATCTTGGGAAGTTTTATCCTGTACCATCTGACATATTTTGCCAATTTTATTTTTGTTCAAATTACAAGCGATAACTATGTTATTGGTTCTAATATCAGTCGGCCACAGTTTCTCTTCCAAGAAAGAGGATACAATTTGGAGATTCTAAATTCTTGCATGAACACATGCATTTATGTTGCCACACAGTCAAAATTCAGGGAGAACATGAAGTTTGCGATTCAATACCCCTTTGGTCAAATCAGAAAATATTTTATGGAGCTGATAAATGTGAAGAGTATATCTCAGACGGGATATGTTTAATTAATGTTAATCTGTTTTCGCAGCACCCTCCAGACTACCAGTCTTTTTATGATGAAGCAGAGATTTTATTAATTTTACCATGATTTATTGTTAGGGTACAGTCTTAAATAGGGCAAGAGGAATTTGCTGGCCTCACATCTACAGAGTTACATATGGTAGAAGTGGAACAAAAACAAAAGAAAATTTCAGGAGTTCCATCAATGAGGCCCCCTCTGGAACTGATTCCTTCTCAATCAGACTTCTAAAGTCCCTCACCATTTGAACATTCGCCAGTTTCTGCCTTCAAAGTATACAATGATTCCACCTCCACAACTCTCAGGAGGAAAGCACTCCAAAACGTTACAATTCACGGAAAATGAACCAACCCATCTCTATATTAATTGCGTGTCCCCTTAGTCTGAATTTATGCCCTCCAGTTCTGCACAATCACCGAGGAGACGAAACATCCTGCAGATGCTCATGTACTTCCTTTTGCACATCTATCCATATTTTGAACTTAAGTGTGCATTGTCCCCAACTGCTGATCCCTCTTGATGCATCAACACCGTCACCCATCTTAATCGTGCTATGCGTCTTCTTTGCTGCAATAAAATAGTAGAATGAATAGGAATAAATGTACTGCGATGTGCAATCTTATTCAGACACTTTAAACTTCCTTATTCATTACATTCTTTCTCACGTTCAGTTGAGGGTAGATACTAATTGCCTCCCGAATTAGCTGCTGTATTTCTCGCCAACTATTTATCTTTCATGTGGTGGACTACCACATAATTTAGTAATGAAACATTATTAACTCTCTCTTGTTATGGAATCCAGAGTTCCCCAAAACCAGCAGCAATATATATGCACCACAACACAGGGTTACCTAAATATTATTTAATTTTAATCGAATAAGAAAACAGAATTAAACTTTAACTTACTACTATCACCTTACTTAACCTTTCTAACCTACTTAATCCCCCTCTAATACTAAGCGCATACATGTGTAATGTATATTTAAGATTATAAAAATTCTTTGGATTACATTCCCATCTCACTGGTTGCACGCAATTCTTGTTTTGTTCACAGAAGTTAGCAGTAACAAAGGTCACCAGGCTTTCGTGTTTAACCGGCAAATGGTTACCACTCAGGTGGTTTCTTGCTGGTTTTCAGAGACAGATTCCTTTTACAAGACATCTGGAACTGATTCCTTCTCAATCAGGCTTGCTGACGAAACCAGCCCCCTTCAGGGTTCTCTCGATGATCCTGCTTCTTTCAGGTCACCTTTCAGACTGCCAGCCTTCTCCCTTGACCAGGCAGCCTTCCAAAGTTTTCCAGCTTGCCCTCCTGAAACTGATTTCTGTGTCTCTCCTCTCTGTTTCACTCCCTCCCTCTCTGAGAGCAAAAGTGTTCTCTCCTGCCTGCAACGATCACATGTTCTCCCAGGCAAGCTGAATTCTGCAACTATTTTGCTTTCTGCAAGAAGCATTCTGCGAAAGTTTCACAAAGATTCTGTGTTTTAAAATGTTTGTTTGCATCCTTCTCTAACAATTCCTCCCAAACCACCTCTAAATACTCTGTCACATCTTCTCCCTTTAAAGGGAATTTTAAATCTTGAGTTAAAATTCAGTTATAACTAAACTCTTAAAATCACTAAAGAGATAACAATACACAATATATAACATGTTATAATGCAGTAATTCAATTTTGAAAGTATTTTTATACACGGTCAATTTTAACATCATGACAAACAATTGGCAATCACATTATTTACACCTCTGATTTGCAGATTTGCAGGTCATATTCTTGTAATATCCAACTGCAGTTTATCAATCTTCTGTTCTTACTCAAAAACACCAAAGGATTGTGGTTAGTGAATATAACAATTGGTTCATGAGAGGTATCAAGATATATGTCAAAATTCTGCAGAGCAAACATGATAGCTAAAAGTTCGGTTTCAATAGTGGAATAGTTATTTTGATGAACATTGAATTTATTTGAAAAGTAGGCAACAGGATGATCAATTCTATTATGCTTTTGCAATAAAACTGCACCTGCTGCTCTCTCATTGGCGTCCTCTGCTACAGAAAATGGCCTGTCAATATCTGGTGATTTTAACACAGGGCAACGACATAGCATCTCCTTTATATTTTGTAAAGCAGCCTTACAATCTTTAGTCCACGCTAATTTTTACCCTTTCTTCAAAGGATGGGTTAAAGGAAGAGCAACCTGAGGAAAATTTCTGCAAAATTTCCTGTAATATCCTGCCATTTCTAAAAAAAACATTCTGACTGCTTTCTTGCCACTAGGTGTAGGAAACTCAGAAATTGCATTCACCTTAGGTTGATTAGCTGCAAATTTGCCATGGCCAATTACTTAAACCAA
Organism: Narcine bancroftii; assembly: GCF_036971445.1. Taxonomy (NCBI): domain Eukaryota; kingdom Metazoa; phylum Chordata; class Chondrichthyes; order Torpediniformes; family Narcinidae; genus Narcine; species Narcine bancroftii. Next base: position 206,819,493 of record NC_091473.1, on the reverse strand, counting down.
GTATGTTACCGTGGAATTTGCAAATTGACTCTGCTAAATTAACAGTTAGGTTTTATTTGGATAATCTTCGAACCAATTTGTCCAATTGCCTAAATGTTCTTCCCATGTGTCACGTTTTGTCACCAAGTCATCAATATAAGCTTCTCTATGTGTTAACTCTTGGATTACAGAATTAATCATCCTCTGGAATGTTGCAGCGACATCCGTCGTGCCACAAGGTAACATATTATACTCGTACAAGCCGCATGGAGTTAGAAAAGCTGAAATATTCTTTCCTCTCAGTTAAAGGCATACACCAGTAACCCTTCAACAAATCCAACTTAGTAAGAAATTTAGCTTTACCAATTTTATCAATACAGTCATCTATTCTGGGAATAGCTTAAGCATCTATTTTAGTTACTGAATTAACATTCCTATAATCTGTACAGAATCTAACAGTTCCATCTGGTTTTGGTACTAGAATACATGAACTCCAATCTGAGTTCGAAGGTCTAATAATGTAACCCCTCAACATATATTCCACCTCCTGATCAATTATTGTACTCTTTTGAGTGTTTATTCTATATGGGTGCTGTTGTATCGGATTTGCTTGTCCAACATCTTTCTTCTTTGGCTTGGCTTCGCGGACGAAGATTTATGGAGGGGGTAAAAAGTCCACGTCAGCTGCAGGCTCGTTTGTGACTGACAAGTCCGATGCGGGACAGGCAGACACGATTGCAGCGGTTGCAGGGGAAAATTGGTGGGTTGGGGTTGGGTGTTGGGTTTTTCCTCCTTTGCCTTTTGTCAGTGAGGTAGGCTCTGCGGTCTTCTTCAAAGGAGGTTGCTGCCCGCCAAACTGTGAGGCGCCAAGATGCACGGTTTGAGGCGATATCAGCCCACTGGCGGTGGTCAATGTGGCAGGAACATCTACATCATGGTAAATCACTGACGTCATCTTTGGAACATTAGGGAACAAATCTGTGTATTTCAAAAGTAATTCTTTCAACTGCATCTGCTCTTTTAACTTAAGATGGCCTAACTTTTCCAAAGTTGTTGAGTTAGACAGGCTCACAGGAACCATGGTTCCTTTAAAGTTACCCTCACAAAATTCTGTTCCCATAATCTTATTATCCACCACTTCCTCCACTCTGTCAACAGCCAACACCTCTGATACAGATTGATATAATCTGAAACAGATTGGTCTGCACTACCCTTATCCTCGTAATAAGGTTTCATTAACAATTCGAGCTCCGAGTCATATCCACAAGGCATTTCTTTAATCTCCTGTTCAGTTACTGCTTTCTCTCTTAAGCTAACAAGATCTGTATCTATTTCATGTTGCTGAATTAACTCTTTCCTTGACAAAGAGAAATCCTTACTCTCACAATTACCCTGCTCTTTCAACAGTACTTCAGACATACTGGGCAAATCTCTATCAACTGCATTTTCTTCAGCTGCCATCATTTCCTTCATCACAGACCTACTTAGCGTACATGCAGGATATATATCACCATCCTTTCTAACCACATCCTTACTAGGCCGATTTCTTAATCGTAAAACTGAACCAAATTTATCCTCTGCCAAACCATTCCCCAACAAAATTGAGACACCCTGCATGTGAAACTTTGGAGACTCCTACTACAACAAGTCCTTTCACTAATTCTGAATTTAGCACAATGTTATGAAGTGATATTGACTCCACCACACCTCTATCATTTTTAATGAAATTTGTCTCCCCTGTTTCGGTCCTTTGATCCACATTAAAACACTTTCTAACAACAATAATTGAGCAGGTCAACTAACTCCAAAAAAAAATTGATGGAGCCAGTGCTGCTCCCCCATCAAAAGGAGGCACTAGATCTACTAGCTAAAAACCCCTCCCCAGGAGTAACAGCCTCAGTTCTCGCACTTATTTCTATCTCCATGCAAAACTTCTCTAACTGAAACTATATGTTCCTTTCAGCTTCCTATGCCTCATATTGTTGTCTCTGCAACTCAAAATTACGTTTCTCCCTTTCTTCGTGGAGCGTCATTTTCTCCAGTTCCAAGTGCAATTCAAAAGATCTATTCACTGGAAAACTTTTTAAGTCTTCCTCAACAAATTTTCCTTCAATTATATAATATTTCAGTATAATCGTCTGTATTTTTACTTATCCAATGTTTAACTACAGCAAATTTCAATTACTTAGAAATAGCAATCAATTCCTCTTTTCTCATGTTCTGCAGCTCTGCAGATGATGGGTATAACAAGAATGTATCCACATCCATTGCTGCTGCTTTTCCAGGCACCAGCTTTGTTAGCGTGGAAAAATTGCTGGCAAAAATTCCAGACAGAATAGCTTGCACAAAAACCCAATAAACCAATAAATCTCCAAATTGAAATGTTCAAATCCTGTAGGACGAACCCCCATAAAATGTTACTGAGTCCAGAGGACCCCAAAAACCAGCAGCAATATATATGCACCACAACACAGGGATTTTAATTATAATTGAACAAGAAAAATGAAATAAACGTTAACTTATTACTATCAACTTACTTAACTTACCTAACCTACTAACCTCTTCCCCCAATACTAAGCGCATGTGTGCCCAATATATTTTCAGGATTATAAAAGTTATTTGGATCACATTCCCATCTCACTGGTAGCAGGCAATTCTTGTTCTGTTCACAGAAGTTAGCATTAACAAAGTTCACCAGGCTTTGGTGTTTAACAGGCAAATGGTTACCACTCAGGAGGTTTCTTGCTGGTTTTAAGAGAGGGATTCCTTTTCCAAGACATCCGGAACTGATTCCTTCTCAACCAGGCTTACTGACGAAAACGCCTTTAGGATTCTCTAGACGTTCCTCTTTCTTTCAGGACACCTTTCAAACCGCCAGCCTTCTCCTTTGACCAGGCAGCCTTTCATAGTTTTCCAGCTTGTCCTCCTGGAACTGATTTCTGTGCCTCTCTTCTCTGTTTTGCTCCCGCCTCTCTGAGAGTGAAATTGTTCTCTCCTGCCTTCAAAGATCACATGTTCTCACAGGCAAGCTGAATTCTCCAACTTTGTTGCTTTCTGCAAAAAGCATTCTGCAAAAGTCCTGCAAAGATTTTATGTTTCAAAATGTTTGCATGCAACCTGCCCTAACAATTCCGCCCAAACCATCTCCAAATATGCTGTCACACTGTCCATTTCAGGAAAGACCTCCGTTTTTGTTTGCTTCCTGCATTTTCAACGAGGATATCCAAATTAGTTCCCAATGCTAATATAGTATCCCCCTGTCTTCGCTTCATCCACATCATTGGCCATTGCTTCTTTGTTGGTGTTATTATTGATCCTATCAGGCGTACTGCTGGTCATTCTGTCCATATCATTGTTATGGATTGTAAATAATTAATATATTAACACTGACACCAACCAAAGAGCTCCTAAATATCATTCATAAAATGAAGCAGCTTTGTATTTTTAACAAGCCGATGAACGTTCACGACATGTCTAAAAGATTATCACATGAAATCATCCTTTCTGTGCTTTCTCATAAATTTCTTGAGGAATATTTTGCTCATTAGATAGATAATCTCTCATTATTGCGTTAATCTCATCCTGAAATAAGAAAGCTACCCAACGCCCTTACCTGGCTTTCCTTATTACCTGATATCCTTGGATATTGAAATTCGAAACTTTCCCATGCTGCCATGCATGGCCTATAAATCATACCACTTTTTACTGATTTGTTCCACATGTTTACTTACCTTGATTTGAATACCACGGGCATTCAGACTGGCTTTTAAAATCAGGTCATATTTGCATCTTTAGCATTTATTATGTATCGTCTATACTCTTAATCTTCTCTTTTTAACAATTTATTTTAGTTTTTACACACTCTTCTCTTTTAATTTTCGATCCCTTCCAATTTGATGAACCACCCTCCAAAACTACCTATTTTAACTGAGTGTATACAACCTAGTTATGCGATTCGCCAGGATCCAAGTCATCATGGATCAGATAGAGCCCCTCTTCTTTGTGAAGTCCCTTCCTTCCTCAATACTGGTGAAAATTTCCCATGAATTGGGAACCACTCCTTCCACACGAAATCTTGCGGTATGCAGTTAACTTATAATATTCTGTACCCTTGCTAATTTTCACATGGCTCAGTAAGAACTCCGGAGATGACCAACCTTTTGGTTCTGATCTTTAATATAGACCCCAATAACTTCAGTCCCCTTTGCAGAATACTATTCATGATCTGCCTACGTGGTTGGGCCACAAAAAACTCCCCTCCCGCTTCAAATTCCTCTTCAGATCAGATACGGTACCTCGAACTCGGACACCAGGCAATCAACACAGCGTTCGGAATGCTCCCTCCCTGTGATGGAGATCTTGGTCTTTTCACCTAACTATACTCTCCCCGATTACCACTGCATTCTCCTTCTCTCCCTCCATTGAATGGGTTCCTGTACCATGGCGCACGGTTTGTATGCTAATTGTTCCCCTTAGTCCCCATTATTACCCCACAAGGAACAATCATCTCGAACTTGATCAAGGGCTGAGGGTCCACAAGCACTATCCCTCGAATCCCACTATCTGCCTCACTCACAGTAACACACCCCTGTGATAATAGGAACAATTTTAGGCAAGTATTCTAATAGGTGTAACAGCCTCCTGAAACTACGGGTCCAAGTATCTCTTCCCTCCCTGATGTTTTGCAGGGTTTTAAACTCATATTCTAGGTCATAAATGTAGTGCCTGAATTCTTCTAGTTACCAACATTTGCTGCAGACACAGTCATAAGGAATCACATTTGGGTTCACCTGCATTCATATCATGCAGCTACAACACTCCGCCTAATCGTGGATACATACTTTTTTTAAACAACCTATGGTTTGGTGACCTTTATATAAACAGGGGAAAAGCTTTATCAGAAGCTTGTCCTGTCAAATTCACAGTCCCACCGCTGCACTGAGCCTATCGAGCCAAAGTTTCGAAGTCTCATTCCTATACTTTGCTACTCACACATACGGCGGTTCTCACTGGCCACACCACCTGAAGTTCCCATTTTGTTATTGGATACAGTCAATTAGCCAATGGAGAAATATAAAGGAACACCCACATTTTCGTGTGTTTCTGAGCTCCTCCAACAGTCCTGACTCTGCTTCGAGCTGCTTTCATTTTAAAGGTTCTGCATATAAATTTCAGTTCCGACATTCACCAGTTCAGGTATAGTTATTTATATACATGTTGTTGCCTTACCCAAATTTCCCAATAATATGCAAATAAAGCGGGAGCACTTTGCTATACACAAATCCAGAGGACCATCATTCAAGTAATCTGCCAGAACATTTGTCTGAAGACGGCGAGCATCTTTCAACTACACAAGACGCAAAGAGATACAGGATTATCGGAGCCAGGACCACCAGGCAGGAAAAAAACAGATTCTTTCCACTGGCTGTGAGAATGCAGAAGGAGCAAGGAAACTGCTCACACTAACCTTCCGTGACCCTCTTTAAAAAAAAATAATAATTTAGAAATAGAATACGATAACTGGCACTTTCAGCCCTCGAGCCAATGCTGCCCAATTGTACACAATTGAACTTTAACCCGATTCGTTTTGAAGCGTGGGAGGATACCGGGGCATCTGGTGTAAACTCAGGCAGGCACGAAGAATTGCATACACTTCTTCCGGACATGGGCGGTTTCAAACCCAATTGGCTGGGGATGTAACAGCGTTGTGAAAACCGCTACACTAAATGTATATTTTTTCTTGCATATGTATTAATTGAGTCTATGTGTGATATGTCTGGTTCTGTGCCTGCCTGTTTTGCTTTGACTCGGTGAATGCTGTTTCGTCGGGTTGTTATCAGATGATAATAAAATTGAATTTGAATTTGAAGTATTCTATCAACCAGACGCAGCCGAGCTGTATTCCGTATGATGCTCGTTGACATTGAAATGCAACAGGCCAGGACATACTTTGTACGTGAAGGAGTGCAAACTATATATCAATTAATACTCATACCAGGCTAACGGAAGATCAATTAAGGCAAAGCAGAGCTGGAAGAATGGGTTATGGGCGTTATTTTCCTCTATTCCTCACGCGTTCCCTTCCTTGCTTCTATGAAAGCACACCTGTAATAGCCCTCCGCCCCCTGTCACATCATCTCTTCCCCACAATTGCATTTACAAATCACCCTCTTTCTAGAGGCCCTCTCTTTATTCTTTACCCTTATCTTCTTATTCGGGCGTTTACCTGAATTTTTCCACAGCTGAAGAAGTGCTAATTCCTTAAATGTTCACTGCCCTTTGTAGTGGTTCCCAAGATGTTTCTTTCCACTCACATGCCCCTTTAAGTATTTCCTTTGCCATAGATGCTTTGTGATTAGTAAAGGATTGCTTAAGGTGGTATGTGATTCAGAAGGTTAGGAATTACTGCTCTGGACCCAATTATTACTGAAATATTTTGCTTGAGAAATATTGTCATTGGCCCATTTCATTTGGAGTTATGAAACCGTGCACATAACGAGTCAATGGGGTACAATTTAAACAGTGGTTTTCAAACTTTGTATTTCCACGCACATCCCACCTTAAGCAATCCCTGAGCACCCTGGCAGATCCCTGGCAAAGGAAATACTTAAAGTGGTATGTGCTTGGAAAGAAAAAGATTGAGGACCACTGATGTAGTGGGATCTGTTGAAAGGAAGAAGTATTTGGAAAAAAAATGATAGTGTTTAACATTTTAGTAGAAAAAATAATATTAAGGATTGTTTAAGGTGGTATGTGGGTGAAAATTAAAACGTTTCTAAACAACTGTTCTAATCATACCTAATTGACTTGTTGTGCACATGGTTTCAGAACTCCAACAGAAATGGACCAATGCCATTTTATCTCAAGCAAAATATTTTAATAGCAATTGGGTCTCGAGCAGTAATTATCAACCTTGTCTTCCAACTCAATCAACTTAATCAATAATTTATTAATCACAGTGCATCTATGGCATAGGGATTACTTAAGTAGCATATAAGTGGAAATAAAAAAAGTTTAAGTACCACTGGCCTATTGCTTTCCATGGATGATGTCAGTAGCTAAGTTCATTCAGCAATTTTGTGTGCTGTAAAAGAAAAACACGCGATGTGTTTTTATTTTTGTTATCCAAATGTTTTAATGTCTTAGTGACCCGAGGCAGTTCACTAGTAATTGAGGCAGAGTTTAATTTGTGGATAAAGTCTGGTTGATGTTCTGATAAGTTGGACGACTCTGGTTTAGCTTTCCTCCAAGATAACAGGAGTGATCCTGTTGGTCAACCAGTTACCAGAAGTGTTATGTTTCACGAACAAAAATGCTGGAATTGAGTCTGATGAATTGTTCCAGCAAACTATGGAATTCAGATTAATCCAGCATTATCACTGCCAATACAATGGCATGAAGCGGAAGAAATAAAGCCCAAGAAGACAATTCAGCCTATGCCATAACTGCAAGAAAGAGGGGCGATGTGATAACATCTCAGATTATCACAAAATCCCCTTCCCTCCATCGACTCTATTTACTCTTTCAGATGCCTTAGAAAACAAACAACATATTGAAAGACTCATCCCATCTCAACCACACTAACGACAGCCCCTTTGTGAGCATGATGTGTGGCTGGTCAGCATCTGATCATTTTTCATTTTGCGAGTTTCAACATATATGCCGCAGCTTGGAAAATGCATTCAGATAATTGTTCTCTTGAAGCCAATGAAAAATTCAGCCGTTTCCTAAGCCCCCAAAGGAGCAAAATCTGACCCCAATGTACCTATTAGATAATTTGCCGAGGAATCTCACATCAGATAAGCCGACTCGATTTCGTGGTAATTTTGTATCTCTGATACAAATGAAATGGGCCAATGACAATATTTCTCAAGCAAAATATTTCAGTAATAATTGGGTCCAGAGCAGTAATTCCTTACGTTAAGAATTTTTTTTTTTTTTTTGCCATTTTCGCTTGTGCTTTAAATCACCTAAAATACCTAATGACATCATTTTATCTGCAACACAACGATGAAAAATACGTGAAATAGAAAGTTTCTGATGGGACCAGCTCATAATTTCTTCAACATCATTCAATGTGTCATTTATACTGAAGGTAATTCAAACTTCAGTTCTCGCGAGTAAAAAAACAAAAAATGACTTCGTAAAACTGCCGGATTATAACATGCTGTCAACATAATCCCGCTTCTTCATATTCCATTTAGAATCATCAGCGACATTTGGCATAGGACATGTGCTGTTAGGGAAAATGACAATTACATCAGTTCACAGCATGCCTTACATCAAAGCTCTAATTTAATCGGAGGACTTTTCTGATGTTTAGCCTAAACAAATTGTAGACCCCTCTCAGAAGAAGTCAGGTTACTTACAGGCAAAAGAGCAATAGTTCAACACTGAGTAAAATGTGTATCTTGAAATTCATGTGGCACTTGCTGTGCCAAACTTTGTTATTTTCTATCAGAGAGCATTACTCAATAATTTTTCCTGACGCTGTTTGTATGAGATGTACCGGAAGTTACGTGGTATGAGAAAGAGATAAGAGATAAGAGATAAGAACACAAGCAGGAGAACAAAGGAAACGTGAGAATAAAGACACTCAGAAGTTTACCTGATAAAACTTGTGTTTAATGTTTTATTAACTTCACATTTCGGGCCACAAATGTGACATTGACGACGAGGATGGGATAAGCTTGAAGAAAATTAAAGACTAAACAAGATTACAGAGGTTTACAGACAACTTCAAGGTGATAAGAATTTTCTCTGTATCTCAGTACTTTTGGGGCTGGAATATTTCCTCATGGCTGGGGCAGACAGTGACTTTCTAACACATAGTGGAATTGCTCATTTTGACCCAACGGATGATGCAAGCACTGTAAGTGTGAAGTGGAAGGCATGGCTGGAAGAATTTGAATCCTATGCCGACAGTCGTGGCCTATTTATAGATACTGGTACAGTTGAACAAAAAGCACAGAGAAGGGCGTTACATCTTTTCACTGCTGGACCCTCAGTTCGGGAAACATTTAAGACACTTTTGAATACTGGAAGAAAGGATGAGTACCGGAAAGCGGTAGATGCATTAAATGCACACTATGTAGTGACACCAAATGCTACATTTCAACGCCATTTGTTTCGGAGAACGAGACAAGAAGATGGCCAGACAATTGCTCAGTACGTGACGAGACTACGCCAGCTAGCTGTTGGATGTAATTACATGCCAGCTGATTTGGACAACCAATTATTGGATCAAGTCGTACAGCACTGTAGATCAGATAAACTCAGAAGACGTCTACTGGAAAGAGGGAGTAAGTTGGAACTCACCGATGCTTTAACCATTGCTGCTGCATTAAAGGCTGTTGAAGGGCAATTTCATACCATGACCCTGAAAGACAACTCAAGCCAGCAAATTAAGAGGCTCTCACATCGCCATAACCAGCCAAGATATACGCCGACACAGGACGTGGAGTGTTATCGATGTGGAAACCGAGGTCACTTTGGAAAAGACCCATATTGCCCGGCCAAAGGCAAAGTTTTCAGAAAGTGTGGAGGTAAGGACCACTTTGCAAAGAAGTGCAAAAACAAGTCCAATGCAGACCAGAAGAGGAAGAGTACAACTTCCAAAGGCAAAGCCTGGGGGAAAGGAAAGTATCCTGGAAAGAAAGATACCATTCTCCCGATAGACGGTGACGATGATGATACCCAGGAGGAACAGAGTTGTTACCAATTTACGTTGAATGAAGTACGTCATGAGAAGGTCCCAGTGATCATTGGTGGTGTAATAGTGCAGGTCATTGTAGACTCAGGCAGTGACAGTAATGTGATTGATCGACATTTATGGGAGAAGTTGAAAAAGAAAAAGATCATCTGTACCTCAAAGAAGTGTTCCAAGAAACTGTATCTATACACAGCAACCAAGCCATTGCAGACCATTGGATGTTTTACTGCAACTGTTGAAGCTGGAGATAAGTACACCGAAGCAGAGTTTATGGTCATAGAAGAGAGGGGAGAACCATTGCTGAGTAGAAGCACAGCGCAAGACCTGGCAATACTTCATATTGGAGCTTGTGTCAATTCAATTCAGTCATACGAGGATATGAAGCAAGAATTCCCCACAGTCTTCCAAGGACTAGGAAAGCTGAAAGGTCGACAATTGAAGCTAGCGATAGATGAAACGGTCAAACCCAAGGCACAACCAATGCGCCAAACTCCGTTTGGACTTCGTGGGAAAGTCGAAGCCAAAGTTAAAGAATTGATGGAACAAGACATTATTGAACTGTGGAACATTCGACACAATGGGTCAGTCCCGTAGTGATTGTGCCCAAACCAAAGGGTGACATAAGACTATGTGTTGACATGAGAATGGCCAATGACGCTATAATTAGAGAACGACACCCTATACCAACAGTGGACGAAATACTTCAAGAACTAATTACCAGCAAGGTATTCTCAAAAATTGATCTGAAATGGGGCTATCATCAATTAGAGCTAGATCCAGGTTCCCGAGATGTAACAACATTTGTGACTCACTGTGGATTGTATCGTTACAAGAGACTATCATTTGGAATTAATGCAGCTTCGGAGATCTACCAGTATGAAATCCATCGAGTGATTCAAGGCATTCCTGGAGTTGCCAACATTTCTGACAACATCATAGTCCATGCACCAACGAAGGAAGAGCATGACAAACGGTTGAGGCGTGTACTATCTAGACTACAGGAGGCAGGCCTTACTGTGAATGGAAACAAGTGCCAGTTCGGTGTGTCAGAAATGGACTTCATGGGTCACAGACTTACACGGAAAGGACTAAACCCTGCAGAGGCCAAGGTGAAAGCTATTGCAGATGCACGTGCACCTCAGAACGCAACAGAGGCGAGGAGTTTCCTGGGATTGGTCAATTGTTGTGCAAAGTTCATTCCTAATTTCGCTACAGTGGCAGAACCACTAAGGAAACTAACCAGGAAAGGTGTATCATTTCATTTTGGATCTGAGCAGAAGAAAGCGTTCACAGCGCTGAAGCAAAGCCTGACAGATGCAAAAACTCTTGGATATTACGATCCGGCGGCATCAACCAAAGTCATAGCGGATGCCAGCCCGGTTGGTTTAGGAGCCGTGTTGGTCCAGATGCATGATGGGAGGACCAAGAATCATTGCCTATGCCAGCAGATCGTTATCAGATGTGGAAAGAAGATACTCTCAGACAGAGAAAGAAGCCCTCGGACTTGTATGGGCCTGTGAGAGGTTCCATGCATATTTATACGGCATTGAATTTGAACTCATCACAGATCATAAGCCATTAGAGGTGATCTATGCACCTAGATCCAAACCATGTGCCAGAATATAGAGATGGGTACTCAGACTACAACGCTACAAATATAAAGTAATCCACATTGCAGGGAAAACAAACATTGCTGATCCGCTGTCCAGATTGGTGAAGGATGGAGGTCCACAATCCAAGTCAGAATTGGGAACAGAATCAGAGAGCTTTGTACGCTTCGTAGCTATTCAGTCGACACCGAAAGCTGTGACTACGAAGGAGGTCGAGAGAGAATCCGAACGTGATCCAGAACTCATGGAAGTAAGAGAATGCATACAGAGTGGACAATGGGACAAGAGTACTCACAAGGCTTACATTCTCATTAGAGACGAACTTTGTTGCATCGGTCAGTGTGTATTAAGAGGTTGCAGATTGGTGATACCACAAAGATTGAGACCGAAGATCGTATCCTTAGCGCATGAAGGACACCTAGGTATTGTTGGTACCAAGCAAAACCTCAGGACCAAGGTATGGTGGCCAGGTTGTGATAAAGACGCCGAGAAATTTGTTAAAACTTGTTACGGATGTCAAATCACAAGTAGGTGTAATCCACCAGAACTGATCCGGAGTATGCAACTTCCAACAGGACCATGGATCGACGTAGCTGTTGAGTTTCTTGGACCTTTACCGACGGGTGAATCAATTATGGTAGTGATAGATTACTACAGCAGATACTATGAGTACGTGGTGTTGAAGTCCACAACCACTGAAAAAAACAATGCAAGCGTTAGCAGAGATATTCGCAAGATATGGAATACCTGTTACATTATACTCTGACAATGGTCCACAATTCATTTCAGAGACATTTACGGAATACATAAGAACCACAGGTATCCACCATCATAAAGTAACTCCGAAATGGCCGCAAGCCAGTGGAGAAGTAGAGAGACAAAATCAGTCCATTGAAAAACGATTGAGGATTGCACATGCAGAAGGACAAAATTGGCGAGAAGCATTGCTATCTTATGTGGCTGTCTATCGAGCAACGCCTCATGCAACCACTGGAAAAAGTCCTGCAGAAGCATTTTTTGGGAGAAAAATCCGCACAAAAATGCCAGAAATAAAGGAAATCCGAGACGACCAGGAGATGAGGGACCACGATGCTGAAAAGAAAGGTGCAGCAAAGCTGTACACAGATTCGAAACGTGGAGCCAAGTACTCAGACATCATGCCAGGAGATAATGTTCTAGTGAGGCATGAAACTGGTGGTAAGCTAGACACACCTTATTACCATCAACCCTATACTGTCGTATCCAGAAGTGGCAGTATGGTGACAGTCAAGTCTCCGACTGGAGTCCTGTATAAGAGAAATGTCTCAGGTGTAAAAAGGTACCAGTCCAGAGATACATCTAGTGAAGAGGTTGAAAGGCCAATACGAGATGCTGAAACTGAGAGGCCTGATGATGTTCCAGAGGCAGTTACCAGCACTCCTGATGAAGTGACTAGAGCGCCAGAAACACCCGAAGCCGAGGCGAGCAGTATTTCCGATGCTGAGAGTGAACAACCGAGAAGCGACAACAATATCGCAGGCAGGCCGAAACGAAACCGGAAAGTGCCCAAACGATACGAAGACTTTGTGCCATAGTTTTAATAAGAACTTTGGGACAGTATTTTAATCTTATATCATAAAGTGCATGTATGAGTGCTGTAGGAAGTAAATTTTATGTAGTTGAGTTATAGTATTACCATTAGTTACGATATTTGTATGTTTCCGAGGGATATTGATAAGTGAAGGTAAAGTTTATTTCTGATTAAAGGAGGGATGTCATGATAATGAATATGTATGAGATGTACCGGAAGTCACGTGGTATGAGAGAGAGATAAGAACACAAGCAGGAGAACAAAGGAAACGGGAGAATAAAGACACTCAGAAGTTTACCTGATAAAACTTGTGTTTAATGTTTTATTAACTTCACATTTCGGGCCACAAATGTGAAAATTAAGGAAGAATTAATCTGACCTCATGGTCGAAATGAGAATTGGTAAACGATATCCTTTCTGGTTAGATGAACAAGTTCTCCATAAAGGAGAAGACAAACAATTGAAATAAATGCATTGGTTATTTAATAATGCCACTTTGATGTTTTATATTTCACGGTGCAATTTGGTACAAGTCCACATTGTGTATATGGCCAACACTTAATTTGTAAACGAATTCCTTTATATAATATATATATATATATATATATATATATATATATATACAAACAAACAAAGAAACGCCTTTCCTACCTTTCACAATATAATTACACATATGTCAGACCTCACATTTATATTGATCATCAAAATTCCTATATGGAGGAGTCACTTGCATTTATGCCATAGCAGCATCCTTTTATATTATTCCATTTATAATTACAATTGGGCCTCTATATGGTCACAATATGGCTGTCATATCTTAATAAATATGTCATACTTGTTCTTTAAGCTTTATGTATTTTTTAACATATCTATCCAACTATTCATATCGGCAGTTCTTCAATCATGCCAATGAATATTATGACTTCATCCGAGATGGCGAGGGAGGTGGATTTCCAAGTAATTGCTACATTTTTCATAGCTAAGTGTATTTTAACCAATTGAATTTGGAACTTAATTGGTTTATTACTTATTTTAACGAAGTTGACAAGTAATGAAGCTCTAGGTTGCCCATGAAGGAAACCCCTGTTATTCTTGTTAACATTTCAGAAATATCCTGCCAGAAAGGTCTCACTTTCAACACAAACATTGAACATGTACGAACCTCCGTATTCATTTCGTAATTGTTCAAAATACATAATAGATCTCTCCATATAATAATTATCAATATATCATATGCCTTTGTCATGCCATGAATTCAATATTTTGTTACACAGATTTATAGGCAGCAATACAATTTGAGATAATAATGTTTTTAATTACATAACTACTTTTTCACTCAATACACTCATTTATTTCTTGCCATATTTTAATCGGATGTATAAATATGGGGGTTATCCATCTTTATTATTATTAACTTAGCACTCCACGTAAATAAAATCCTTCACTGTTTCTTCTTCGATTGAATTCATTCCCATTCGGATCCTAAAACGGGCACTGCCTTCTTCAGAAAAAATTATAAAACTTTTGCTTTTGCTGAAAAATAGTATTTTTTGAAGTCCGGATATCTACATCTTCCCAGTTTATAATCCCATATCAGCTTTTCTAATGAATTTTCCTGCACTTTGCTCTTCCATAAGAATTACCTTTTGTAATTATCCAACTATTTAGAGAAGTTTTTAGATTGTGGTATAGGCCACAATTGAGAAATGTACAGCAATCTTAGCGTCATCTACATTTTATTACAATTTACCCTTCCCATTAGACTAACCAGCAGGCCATTCCATTTCTTTTTTTTAAGACTTTATTTAAAATTTTATAACATGAATACAATAAAGAATTACATTTAAAGAAAAATAGAAAAAAAATAAAAAAGGTATGATTACAATATTACATCAGAAAACTACACAAAATAAACCCCCCCCGTTAATTGTAACACAATATTAATAGTCTAACTTAAAATTAGTCCAACCCTCCCCCCCAAAAAATAAAGAGTGAAGAGTTAATAAAATTGATAATATTATATATGGAAAAAAACACTTACAAAAAAAGAGATAAAACTTAACCTAAAAAAAATTCTAACAACAACGACAACAAAACAAATTGTCAATACTAAAATATCACACTTAAACATATATTTAAATCAAACTTAAATGCATATAATTAGCAAACTGAATCCACTTTAACTTATAAAAAGACATCTTATCCTGAATTGAAAAAGATATCCTTTCCATAGTCAAACAAAATTTCATTTCCAAATACCACTTATGTAAAGTTAATATATTTCTATCTTTCCAAGTGAGTGCTATACATTTCTTAGCCACAACTAAAGCTAAATAAATAAATGAAATCTGATAATCCTCTAAACCTAAATCGATTAATGATTGCATGTTCCCTAATAAAAATAGATCGGGATCTAATACAAGATGGATATTATATAAACTATTAAAAACAGATTTAATACCTTTCCAAAACTGTTGCAATCGATCACAAAACCAAACAGTATGCAAAAAAGTATTGGCCGTCTGATCACATCGAAAACAAGAATCCAACTTACTAAAACCAAATTTTTTAAATTTCTTCGGCGTTAAATATAGCTGATGAATAAAATTATAATTAATCATCGCTAGTCTAGCATTAATTAATTTCCGAATACTATTCTGACAAATTTCCATCCAAGCTTCTTCAGCTATTTTATGTCCTAAATCTTTTTCCCATTTCAACTTATCTTTATCCCAGTCTTTTTTACTATCAATTTCTTGTAAAATACAATACAAATCAGATATATCTCCCTTTTTTGGTATTGAAAATACATATTCTTCAAAACTAGATTCAGGCAATAAAATCATATGTCGACCACATAACTGTTTTACAAAAGATCTTAATTGATAACATACAAATATAGAATTTGCACTAATACCATATTTTCTTTGTAATTCGTCAAAGGAACAAAAACAACCCTCAGAAAAACAATCAGATAAATTTTTTATTCCCTTCTTTTCCCATTATTTCAAAATGGCATTATAAACCGTAAAAGGAACAAGTTGATAAATACATAATGGCAATCTTCCAGAATATATATTTTTAAGACCCAATTTTTTAAGTTTACTTGTCCGTAAATTCAATAAATGTTTCAATATTGGCACATCATAAGTTCGTAATAAATTTTTATTCCATCGAAACAAAAACTCATGAGGAAATATTTCTAAAATAACCTCCATTTCTATCTTTACCCAACTAAGTGGGTCGTCCATATTCATTAATGCACTAAAAAATTTGAATTGAGCTGCTTCATAATAATGCTGAAAATTCAGTAATCTTAAACCTCCAAATTGAAAATCCCACATCAATTTTATCATTGCTACTCTCGGAAATTTTCCCTACCATAAGAATTTTCTAATCGCTTTATATAAGTCCTTAAAAAAACTTAAAAAAAAATAAGGAATTGATTGAAACAAATATTGTAATCTAGGAAAAATATTCATTTTTATGGTATTAATCCTCCCTAGTAAACACAAAGGTAGATCCCTCCACCTAATCAAATCTAATTTAATCCTTTTTATTAAAGGAAAATAATTAATTGAATATAATTCTTGAAATTCCGTATTAACATTAATTCCTAAATATTTAATTTGTGTAGTCCATTTCAAATTTGTATTATTTTTATATACTGAATAATCACCGTTACAAATTGGCAAAATTTCACTTTTAGCCCAATTTACTTTGTAACCAGACAATTGGCCATAAATTTCTAAACATTCTTGAATTGCAGGTAAAGAAATATCCGGATCCACCAAATATAATAAAACATCATCAGCAAATAAATTAATCTTATATTCCTCATTCAGAACTCTCATACCTTTAACATTTTCATTTTGACGTATGAATTGTGCTAAAGGTTCAATAACTATAGCAAATAAAGCAGGTGACAACGGACATCCTTGTCTAGTAGATCTTGTCAAACTAAAAGATTCTGAAATTTGGCCATTACCAGCAATTCTAGCCTTCGGGCTATTATATAAAGCCTTTATCAACCCAATAAATGAAGAACCAAAACAAAATTTCTCAAGTACTTTGAACAGAAACTTCCATTCCACTCTATCAAAAGCCTTTTCTGCATCCAATGAAACCACTATTGGATAATTCAACTGAAATTTAGATTTATTTATCAAGGTTATTAACCGTAAAATATTATCTGACACTTACCTGTTTTTTATAAATCCCGTTTGATCACCATGTATAATTTTAGGCAGATATTGAGCTAATCTATTAGCCATAATTTTAGCTACAATTTTATAATCTACATTTAACAACGAAATTGGTTTATAAGAAGAAACCTGTTAGGGTCTTTATCTTTTTTTGGTATAACCGTAATTATTGCGTTAGAACAAGACTCAGGTAATTGAAAAGTATTGTAAGTTTGTTGTAATACATCCTTATAAATAGAAGATACATCAGCATAAAAAACTTTATAAAACACTATAGGAAACCCATCTTCACCAGGTGCCTTTCCGTTCGGCATGTCTCTTATTGCCCTTTCTATTTCATCTTCTGTAAAAGGTTTATCTAACTCTTGTCTGTCTTCTTGATTCAACTGTGGCAAGTTAATATTTTCCAAGAAAGAATCTATTGCGTCTCCAGTTACATCTTTACATTCCAAAGTATACAATTGTTTATAGAAATTACAAAATTCCTCATTAATCTCCTTTTGATTAAAAGTAATACTTGATTTCTTTCTAATCGCTGGTATAATCCTAGATAATTGTTCCTTTTTTAATTGCCATGACAAAACTTTATGAGCTTTCTCACCCCATTCATAAAACTGATGCTTAGTTCGATTCATTAAACATTCAAACCGATATGTTTGTAATTCATTATATTTACATTTTAAATTAGTTAACTGATTCTTTTGCGTTTCGGTAGCATGTTTTTGAAATACTTTTTCAGTAGCAGTTATCTTTTCCTCTAAGTCTTCAATCTCTTTAATTCTCTCCTTCTTTACTTTAGAGGCATAACTGATAATTTGGCCTTGCAAAAAAGCTTTCATTGCATCCCATAAAACAAAATTACTAGAAACAGAATTACAGTTAATACCAATAAAAATTTCAATTTGCTGTTTTAAAAAACTAATAAATTCTGGTTTTTGCAATAGCATAGTATTAAATCTCCATCTTGAAGCTTTCTGAACATCTTGTGAACTCAAATATTCTAATAATAACAGTGAATGATCCGAAACCAATCTAGCCTTATACTCCACAGATGTAACCCTATCCTGCAAATGTGCTGATATTAAAAATAATAAATTCTAGAAAAAGAATTATGTCACGAGGAATAAAAAGAAAAATCTTTCTCTGTAGGATTAACTCTTCGTCAAATATCAATAAATTCAAATCTGCCATCATATTAGTCACTTGGATTGCCATCTTAGACTTCTTAATTACTCTTGGGTACTTATCCAATAAAGGCTCCAACACCACAATCAAATCTCCTCCAATCATCACATTAGAGTTCGATTGTCCAAGTAATAAAGACATATCCACAACAAAAGCTGTATCCTCAACATTAGGAGCATAAACATCAAGCAAAGTCCATGCCTCATTAAAGATTGTACAATTTAATTTTAATAATCTTCCACCATTTTTCTCTTCATTCTGTAACTGAAATGGTAGATTCTTATGTACCAAAATTGCCACACCTTTTGCCTTAGAATTAAACGAAGAATAAAAAACTTGCCCAACCCATTCATGTTTGAGTTTCAAATGTTCCTTATCTGTTAAATGAGTTTCCTGTAAAAAAGCAACATCAACTTTTAATTTTTTAAAATAAGCAAGTACTTTCTTACGCTTAATAGGATTATTTAAACCCTGAACATTAAGAGAAGCAAACTTCAATTTAGACATTTCTTACACTCAATAAAACACAATAACAAAAAACAAACAAAAAAAGGAAAAAAAGAGAGAAAAAAAGAAAAAATGAAACCCCCCAAAAAAGAAAAGAAGAAAGAAAACCCCTTAATTCCCCATTGAAATTACAACCAAAAGCTAAAAAAACTAAAAAAAGTTATATATATAAAAAAATAATTATTTAAAAAAGATAATAACAAAAAAGCTTCACGCCCTAACCCAAAAATTAAAAAGAAAAAAAAAACAGGTCGGAGGTCACAATTACCTCCTCCTGTTTAAACCGCCTAATGCGGTAACTCCCTCAAAATATTGGGTGTGAGATAACTCACACGCAGCTGATGACTTCTGGAAATTGGTGCCCACCCAGTTCCCTCTCCCAACTCCCATCACTATTTGAAATCTTCTCAACAAAAAATAATAATTTTTAAAAATAAACTTTGCCATTGTGACCACCATTTCTTCCAGAAATCAGATTCCCTTCTTGCAGCTCTGCCCTCTGTTGAGACCGTGGAGGACTATGTCGTTCCTGGAATTGCGTAATTGGTAAAGACTGAGCAAAATCCATAGCTTCTTTAGGATTATGAAAGAACTTTGGTTGATATCCATCCTGAAAAATCATCAGTACCGCAGGGTATCTAAATGTTGCCTTATATCCTTTTTTCCACAATAATTCTTTCACAGAATTAAATTCACGTCGTTGAAACATAATTTCCTGACTCAAATCCGGATAGAAGAAAACACGATTACTCTGAACCATCAAAGCAGATCTGTTTTGCTGTGCATTTCTAATAGCCATACGTAAAATAGTCTCTCTATCACAGTAATTTAAACAGCGAACCAGAACAGGTCTTGGATTCTGTCCTGAAAAAGGTCTCCTTCTCAAAGCTCTATGGGCCCTTTCCAATATTAAACCTTCAGGAAACTTATCTTGTCCCAACACTTGTGGAATCTATTCAGTGAAAATTGTTCTTGGATCTGGCCCTTCTATGCCTTCTGGCAAGGCGACAATTTTCACATTATTCTGTCTGGATTGGTTCTCCAAATAATCAACCTTTTTTGCTAAATTTTTATTCTGAATCTGTAGCCTTTCAATTGTTTTATTCACATCTTGCAATTGATCTTGTACATCAGATAATCCTTGATCACACATCTCAAGCCTTTAAATAGTTTCGATTTTAAAAGCTCTATAATCAGCCATCTGTTGAGTATTGACATCCACCAATGCATTAATCTTAGAAGTAAGATTATTCATAGAATCACTTAAATGCATCATTGAAGAAAATATCTTATGTTCAAGACTCTTTAAAAGTATATCAACATCAGTAGATCCAGACATGGTGGGATCCTGCTGTTCTTGTGAAATCAGAGGACCTTCTATCCCTTCTTTTATTTTAGTAGCTTTTCTTGCAGTTTGACTCCATGTAAGAGCCCCTGCCACAGACCCCCCAGAAGTGTCAGGAGGCTGATGATCAGGGTTATCTTTGATCCAAACCTCCTTTAAAAGCTTCGTTACGTCAATATCTGGAAGAGCTGTTGTAACTGGTGGTGTAGCAGTCAAATGACAACTCTTTAACTCTCCAACTGGTGGCGCCCCAGCTAATTCAGCAGTCAAAGTCTAAGTAACAGCACTCACAGTACACGTTGTTTGAAATATTGGCACCCGGCCAGCCCTTTGTTCTAAAGGCTGCTGAGAACGACCTTCAGAAAGACCTTCGGATTCAGAGTGGAATTCCAATGCCAAATTCTTCGCTTCTTTTCCTGGATCCATTTCACGCTGAGTCGTAGCTTTTTGTAAACAAGCAGGCTCAGATAATTTCGGAAAATATAATTTTTTAACAATCTGTTGATGTTTCCTTTTACTTTTTTTTTAACAAATGTACCATTAGGTATTAATTCAACACCTCATACTATTTATAAACTTAAAAAAAAAATTTAACCGGCACTTAAAGACAAAATAATAAGCTAGAGTCAGGAGAGGACTGGAAGGCACGTCTGTTCCTTACGCCATCTTGCCACGCCCCCTAGGCCATTCCATTTCTGTAAATATTTCTCTACCTTTTATCTAAAAGAGGGATGTAATTAAATTTATATAAGTTTTGAAATGTATTTTGTAATTATCATTAAATATTTGATTCAATTTATGTTCCATTTAAATCTATTACCTTTTTTATATCTTTCACAATAAAAATCATTCAATGGCATTATCTCCCTCCTGTTCATATTTACTTTATAACCTGATATTCTTCCATATTTTTCTAATGCTGTTTATAATTTTATCAATGATTAAGCCAGGTCAGATATAAACAAAAACAACACATCATCAGCAAATACATTTTTTTTTCGTGTCCAACATTGAAACCATTAACGTCAGGACCTATTCTTATAATCCCCACCAGTGGTTCAATAGCTTGGATAAAAAGTGCTGGAGAGAGAGGACAACCCTGACTACTCGATATATTCAAGGGAAAAAAAAACTGCTGACATCTGATTGTTTGTTATAATTTAGGCTTGTGTTTTTGATAAAGAATTATTATCCAGTTTATAAATTTTATGCCTTTACCAATTTGTTTTCCTATGTGTTTAAAAAGAAAGACTATTCTAATCTATCGAATTCATTTTCTGCATCCAAGTAGAGGGTTATACTCGGGTTCAACATTAATCTTTCCATATGTATTATGTTAATATTCGACATAGACTGTTTGAAGAATGTCTTCCTTTGACAAATCCCACCTGATCTGTATGGATTAATTTTGGAAGCTATTGACCCATTTTGTTGGCTAATGCCTTTGTTAATATTTTATAATGAATGTCGAGGAGTGATACAGGTCTATATGATGAGGTTTTTTATGGTTCTCTAACTTTCCTTGGTAGCAGCCGAGAAAGGTTCTGCGAAGATTTGGTTCTCCAACTCCCAGTTCAAGATATCCATCATAGATTGTATCAATAAATCTTTAAATTATCTCTCGAACCCGAGAGGAAACCCATCCTCCCCCGGGGATTTGTTGGCTTGTAAAGCACCAAAGGCTTTCTCGATTTCTTCTCTTGAGAAATAGGCAACTAAATCAATTCGTTTCTATCTTCTAATTTTGTGTCTGTGTGTGACCTAACTAAAAACCCGCCACAATTTATCTCCTTTAAAACATATGTACAATACAAATATAACATAATCTCTCACAGTGGTAAAACAAAGTAAAAACTGGCAGAAGTATTGTAAGAACAATACACGTACACATTACAATGTATCCAAATTAGTGAAGAAAACTATCTTTGGGCCAGTTAATAGTACATGCAAGGAATTCGAAGAGAGGCCTCCATTGCAGAAGAAGGCTGGATCTGGAGTTGCGACGAGGTCCCACTGGAAGGCTGAAACTGAGGGGATGCTTGGAGATGTGTCCCTCCTGATGACTAGAACAATGGCGTTGTACAAGGAGATGTGTCACTGCACATAGACGAATCAGCGGGCATGCACAGTTCCTTTGAAAAGACACTATGTTCGATAAAAGATTTTACAAAACAGAATGTATTTCAAGGAACAGAAGAAGAGATGAAGCCAGAAAGTGATAATGATGAAGACATATAACAAGGATAAGAAGAAGAGAAGCAAGAAGAATATATAGGGGTATCTCAAGAAGAACAGCAAGTTAAATACGGAGTTATGCAAATGGATACAGGGAGTTAAAATGTAAAGGCACTCCACTTGAGGGGGCTGTAAGAGACATACTGCCACACATGAAGGAAACGAATGAAACAAAACTATATCTGAGGTCTGAAGTAGAACAAATTTCATCAAGATGACAGCTGATATTGAAAAGAAGCAAGATGTGGGTAAGATTAAAAAATTGAAGCCAAGTTTGAAAATGTTAAAGAGAGATTGGGGAAATTGGAGAATGATGTTATAGTGGGACCTATTGAATAGAAGAAATGTTTCAAAAAATGACCATGTGGAAAATTTTAGTAGAAGAAATAATGTTAAAATTTTTAGATTGAAGGAGAAAGAAAAACAAAATACCATTTGATTCCGACAAAGATGGATACTAAGTTCTGGGCTAAATAAATTTGTAAGTCCTATTGAAATTGGAAGGGCACAAAGAACCCTAAGGCCACAACCAAAACCAAATAAAAAGCCTCACTCAAAATATCAAGATGAAGAATTTTAAAAAATCTTTGTCGACTGAAAGAGCAAGAGCAAGAAATATCCCACTTGAATAGCATTGATCAAAGATTATTTTCTACCCGATATTAATACACAATTGCTGACCAGAAGATGGGAGTTTATCTGGTTATGTAAACTCTTTGGAAAAATGGTTATAAGTTTGTACTTCGTTACCCAGTTATGTTGAAGACCTCATTACATGATGGCAACAAGAATTTTTTTAGATTTAAAAAAAGGCAGAATTTGTGGAGACATTACCCATAAGGAATGAGATGTGTTTATTTCTTTGGTTGATGAAATTTAAATATTAATGTTGGTGCATTGTTAAAAGATATGTATACCTTGGAGATTAGTGGTGTCATGGTCTGGGAGCCTCTGATAATGTGTGTAATTTTGGTAGATGCTGCATCCGGAAAATAGTGGGGTGGTGGCACTGTGTGTATTAAACTGCGCCAGTATGGGGGAATGTTTGCTTAATATAAATTATGCATAATGATATGGTTGAACTTACTATTTTTTCCTTTTATGTCTGGATTTCAGGAGAAGTTGGGAGCAACTCAGAAGTAAGATTTAAAATTTTGGAGGATAGTTTGCACAGAAAAAATTCGTTTATTGATATACATTTTTAAATGAAAGAGGCAGTTTATTTATATTAAATTTAATTAATTGATAAAGTATACGAGGAGATGAAGATTAATATAAGATCACTTTCTAAAATGGATGCCTGTATTTATGTCTAATATTGAATGTGTATGTGTATGTGTGTGTGTGTGCATGTGTGTGTGTGTGTGTGCACGTGTGTGTGTGTGCGTGTGTGTGTGTGTGTGTGTGTGTGTGTGTGTGTGTGTGTGTGTGTGTGTGTGTGTGTGTGTGTGCATATACGGCATTGTGCTGTGATGATTACTTCTGGGGCATTTCTCACTTTCTTCTTTATTTTGCTATATCTTTTTCAATTTTCTATTTCTTACATCTTTCGGGGAGGGGGCAATTAGGGGGAGGGGATGGGGAAAATCAAACACAATGTCGTGTATATATATATTAATAATTGATGTATGTATTTACAGTCTTAAAAATGACTGCATTATGGATGAAAACTTTAAAATGAAATATTTAAAAAACGACCTTATCGTTCCATCTCCAACGTTCACATTTTGTGTTACACATTTTATCGCAATTTATCGAGATATCATACTTAATTATCCCATTTTAGTTTTCACTCAAATATTATTATATATTCCTTATAGATTGACTATATGTTAATCTTTCAAACAGCTCAATATGTATGACGTACTCTCGTCCTTTCATGTTCACTTTTTGACCATTGGCAGTTTTTTGGCATATTCCTAGACATCCCCAAAATCCATGAAAAATCTTTTTTTTTTCTTCCTGGCATCATTATGTTCATCGTCGCTGGATCGCCAAGAGAAAATTCACATCTTTTCTGATTGAGTGTCCTTTTTATTGAATTAATTTTTTTCTGCTTTGAAACAGATCTTCATAGATGCCCAGGTTAAATAAAAATATATTTTTCATGTTAATCTCCAATGGGCTTCCCCTTTCTTTTGTGCCAAATGCCGCTGCATGCAAAATTCTTTCCCTCTCCTGGAACCTTATAAGCTTCATCAAGATATATCATGGCTTTTGACCAGGACATGGGAGCGTGGAAGAGAATCGATATGCCTTTTCTATTTCTATATTACCCCCTCACCTTTTCTCTGCCCAGTGTATTCAGGATCCAGTTTTAAAGGAAGGTAAACAATCCCTCCCTTCTATAATTCCCTTAACACAACACATTTAATATTGTATCTTCTATCAGGACGCCCCAGCTGATTTCCCCCGTCTCATCCCACCGACAATTCTTATCTCTGGTCGGTTCCTGTTTCCCTGTCTGGCCGTTCTGGGGGAAGAAGCCCCAGCACCTGATTTCGACTCACCTCCACCTGCCGTATTATTCCATTCTTCGTGTTGCAGGAGAGGGTCTCATGCACTCCATCCTTCTTTTTCAACGCTGGACTCGGATCGCATCCGCCTCTTTTAATACCATGAGACGGGCAGGCTCGATGAGCGGCATTGTTTATTTTTGTTAACTCAGTTGCTCCCATTAATACCTGTTGCTTTTCTTCTTCATTTTCCTTTCCTTGTGCCTTATGTTGCCTCATTCTATATTTTCATTATATTCTTTTGGTCATTTTCGGTAGGTTTCTTTGATTTTACCTTTTCAATTTAGGAGCTTTCCCAGTTCGCTGCTCACTCCTCAGCTCCCATCACGTGACCCCACTTTCATTTCCTATGGATAACTTGTGATCTGTCGAGATCTTACAGAAGTTTTGTACATTACACTTGACACTACCTCGTTTACCTCCAATTGGGCTTCCACAAACAGTTTTAACCATGCATGACATTCTACACACATGGGTGTGATCTTTACCTCAGCTGGCCGAATAACTCTCATTTTACTCTGAAGACGTCCTTATAGAACTCAATTAAAAACATAATTGTGGGCCACAAATGATTTATTGCAAGCAATATGAAACACAGAATAGTACACATGAGTAGAAGGCTGTGCGACCCATAATGTATACTTGAAAACGTGGACAAAAACATGCCCCCTTCTCCCCCTCATCCCCCTCCTCCTCCTCCTCCTCCTCCTCCTCCACCACCTCCTCCTCCTCCTCCTCCTCCTCCTCCTCCTCCTCCTCCTCCTCCTCCTCCTCCTCCTCCTCCTCCTCCTCCTCCTCCTCCTCCTCCTCCTCCTTCTCCTCCTCCTCCATCACCATAAGAAATCTGCAATTAACATGGGAGTGAAATTAGCAAAGGAGAAATTACGTAAGTGGAAAGAAATACATTTGAAAACTACTGTTTTAATCGAACCTATTTGACTCGTTATGTGCACAATTTCATAACTCCAAAGGAAATAGGCCAAATACAATTTTTCTCAAGCAAAATATTTCAAAAACAATTGGATCTCAAGCAATGATTCTCAAACTTCCCTTTGCACTCGTATACCACCTTAAGCAATCCCTTACCAATCACGGATTATTTATGGCATGGAGATTGCTGAAGGTAGAATATGCATTTAGGGGGAAGTTTGAAAACCACTGATTTAGGCGTTTCCAACATTTCCACAATCCCTGAATATCAACATGTCTCACCTCTTAAACGATCATGTTCAATTCAGATGAATCACCTTATGTCGAATCTTGCCTCACTCTCTCTCCCTAAATCTATAATCACTTGAAGCTGATATTTAATCTATCTATCTTTCTTTCTTTCTTTCTTTCTTTCTTTCTTTCTTTCTTTCTTTCTTTCTTTCTTTCTTTCTTTCTTTCTTTCTTTCATTTTATCTTTTTTCTTTTTTTTTCTTTCCTTTTCATTCTTTTTTCTTTCTTTCGTAAAAGAAATTAAACGTTTGAATATTTTTTCTATTTTCCAGCTGGTTGTAGAAGATGTTAACATTATTCGTTCTGTCGCCTAGTAACATCATGTTTGAAAGTTAACTATCTATCTTTCTGTGGTTTCGAGATAGGACAGTACATTTTTTAATTTATCTTTGTTCTTTGAAAATGGATTGTCTTGGAATAGACCAAAAACCATATTGACCGGATTAACTATCCTATTAATTATCGAATGCACTATGTCAAGCCCCATCTAATCGTGTATCAAAGTTATGTTAAATAGTAATCCTTATAAAGTCAAATAAATATTGGGAAATTCTATTCATCTTCGTTACGGATCTTTGTTTTCTTGAACGAGTCATAAACAAATACATTCCAGGCTTTTCAGGCGGCTAAAATCGAAAATAGTCTTACAGATAGTCAATGAAGTGTTTCTTATGGACTCAATAGCCAATAACGACAGAGTAACCGACACTTATGTTAAATTAAATGTGGATATTGGACTCGTTCGTCAACACAAGAACATTGTGGAAGATATAGAAAGTTGGAAATCGCATTTGGAAGAAGAATATGGCGATTGGGCTCTATTGAGTGCATCTTTATAAGGCAAACACAACAAGAAAACAAAACATTGTATGAAGCAGTAAATCTTCTGCGTCTAATAGAGATTAGAACACGGTGTGGGCATTAGTGCTGCTTGACAGATTAAGACTGTTTTGTTTTAAAGAGATTGTTGTGCATGTTTGAAATTGGAATTTGACCAACGACACGAACGAGAAAAAGCAGCTGCAGCTGCAGCGGATCCAGGAGCAGCTACTAAGGAAGATGAAGGTACTGATACTTATAGATTATTAGCGAAGGGGAGAATTAGATACAAATGGGAAAAAAATTCTTCAGGCAAGACTGAGGGTGGATGGAGATAAAGAAAGGAATACAGTTGTGAGGGATACACATCTCAAAAATTACTGCAAAAATCATTAACAGAATGTGTGACTGAATTCTTAATAGAGACTACCGCTATGCAACAGGATGGAGCTGTAGAGAGTTAACAATCCAAAACGGAGATATATTCAGAAATTAAAAAAGAAATCTGGTGCACAGGTCCTAATAGGACCTAGCGAGAGTGTGCTAAGGAATTCAGAAAATAAACTATTAGATACCAAAGCTGAACCATGCTACAGCCGCAATATTAGCTTTACCTTGGAATATACATGTCTATGTACAGATATGAGGCAGTGGTAGAGAAACAACAAGCAATTGGTTCAAGACTTGGAATAGAGAGATCTAGGAATCGAATGAGCCAGTGATCAAAAAACAAGAAGCTCTTGGTCAAGGTATGAGCAGGTTAAGACTTTATGCTGAGTCAGTGCTACTGCAACAATTTGGTCCTGGTCATGAATCGGGCAAAGGAGGGCCTTGGCTGGAGCTGCGATCTTAGATTAGTGAGATCACGAATTAACCAGGTGGATCCAAGGAACAAGAGATAAAACCCCGATGATGGCAGTATTGGACAAAATTGGAGTTAAATTCCATCTCTTATAGAGTTATACCAGGAACTCCCTGCAAGGATCAGAAATTCTGGATGGTAAAATAACATAAATCTAGGCTTGATAAGATAGGATGAAATGGCTCCTTTGTTAATTCAGTTACAGTCACTTTAATCTCCTCCAAGATATTAAAAAAATATATTTTTTTGTTCGTGATCCACTTCAATTTGAAGTGTTTATGAAAGGTTCTGAACGCAGCATTGAAATTAAGTCACAGCACGGTGGATTGTTGATATTATTTGTTACAGATAACTAGTGGACAACCACAAGGACTTGTAAAAATTTACCAGCATATGGCTCCAATTCAAGGATTAAATAGAGCTAAGAGGTATTGAAAAAAACCACACATTCTGGGAAAAGGATACAATTTCATGGCTCTCAATAAGAACAGAGGACATGAATGGTTTACAAACTCAAGAAACCTTTCTAAAAGAATGTGGAAATGTCATGACTGAGATTAACCATGTTCTAGAGCCTGACATACCTAACAATATGGTAATCATTGTACATATATGACCCAACTGCATGAGAGAATTATAAAGGAAACTGGTGATTGAATATGAAATAAAACACAATGTAGTTGCTACCTTTAAGGATTTGGTGGATTTCATTAAAGGACAAGAGGATGGTGTTACAGATCCAATGTATTTAATACATACTTCTCAAAAAAGAGCATAGAAGTTGAAAATTCCAGATCGTATCTTTAACCAAATCTGCTGAAAAGTATATTTACCACCTCTCCAATAGTTGTGGATAAGGGAATTAAGGAAAAATGTAAGTTCTCCTTTCTGTCTGCACACACACACACACACACACACACACACACACACACACACACACACACACACACACACACACACACACACACACACACACACACACACACACACACACACACACACACACACACACACACATTGGACAGAGGGAGAGAAGTACCCCGTTGGAGAGATAGACAATTCCTTGAACGACACGAGGCCACAATGTTTTATGTGGGTTTTAAATCTTGCAGATAAATCTCTACTAGCTGGAAAATGGACATGAAATGTTTACATTCCATTCATTGGGTAGAACATGGGTACAAAGCTAAGGATGTCATGTTCAAACTGTAAACACTGTGGTGTGATATGCAAGTTCGGCCGCCCATTACAGGAAGGACGTGAAGCCTTGGAAAGGAATAGAAAACGTTTGCCAGGAAGCTACCTGGATATGTTAAAATTTGGATTTTTCCTCTGGAGCGTGGAATGATGAGGGTGATCTGCTAAAAAATAAAATTATGAAAGCTATTGAAAATGTATTTTGTTAGCGTAATTTGAGCAGGTTAACATCGAGGGATACTGCAGAACATCGTTTTCGAGTTGGGAGATTTAAGAGAGATAGACAAACGCAAGTATGTTGAACAGAAATTTGTGAAGCCTGTAAATGATTCACAGGTCTCCCGTGGAATTGAATAAAATTTTACCATTTAGCTAGCTCTGGTTAGAGACGTGATCGTGATATTTAATGCAACCACAGAGTTTCCATTTTAATAGGACACCATGATCGGCACAAACAATCGGGACTTGATAGAGGTGTTTAAGATTTTAAAAGGGACAGACAGAGTAAATGTGGATTGGCTTTTTCAATTAAGAAAGGGGGAGATTCAAACTAGAGGACATGGTTTAAGATTGAAGGGGGAAAATTATAAGGGGAACATGAGGGGAAATTTCTTTACGTAGAGGGTGCTGGGGATGTGGAATCAGCTTCCGGCAGACGTGGTCGAGGCGGGATCATTGGTTACATTTAAGGAAAGACTGGATCGTTACATGGATAGGAGGGGACTAGAGGAGTATGGACCGGGTGCTGGTCAGTGGGACTAGGAGGGTGTGGATTTGCTATGGCATGGACTAATAGGGCCGAACTGGCCTGTTCTGTGCTGTAAGTGGTTATATGGTTATATGGTTATATGTGGGCAGAATGGTAGATTTCTGTGTTGTCCTGTTTATTTGTTCGAATATGTTAAATGCGAATCAGTACCAACTTCCAAATAAAAATTTGATCAACCTTTCCATGCAACGAGTGGTGAATTTTTGAAAAAGACCAGAGAAGAAAACATTAGAGTCAGGTACAATGACAAGGTTAAAATAAGTTGTATGTGCATTTTCCATGATCATGGAAGGATCGAGGAGCGAAGAACCGAGATACATTTTTAAAAAACGATATATAACTGAAATATGTTGCCCAATTTTTCAAAACGTAGTACATAAGAATACATAAAACATATAATCGACACGTATAATGTGGGTATAGCTATTATTATGCTTAATTCGAATGATCTGCATTCAATCCATTGCCCTCCACACCCGTCCTATCCATCTCTCCATCCATTTATTTTTATAATTGTTAAAATCCACTAGTTCTGCTGAGTTTGTTCCACATCCCCACTGCTGTCTGTGTGACAACGTTCCCCATAATGCTTCTCATCAATCTTTTCTCTTTCACCTTTAACCTATGTCGTTTGGGTTGTATTTCAACTAACCTCAGAGTACAAAGCCCTTTCTCTATCCCTTATAATTGTGTATTCCTCTATCATATCTCCCTTCATTCTTATGCTCTCCAGTGAAATATCCTAACCTGTTGAATCTTCCCCTTTAAATCAGTTTATGAATTCCTAGAAAAGTCCGAATAAATCTTCTCTGCACTCTTTCAATTTTATTGATGTGTTTTCTGTAGGTACGTGACGAGAACTGCATATAATACTCTACAGTTGGTCTCACAACAACATCCCAACTCATATGCAAAACTATTTGAATTTTGTGTACGTTGAACGCTCTCGCTACAATCCTTTCCACCTGTGAAGCTACATTCACGGAATAATGTATCCCTGATAAATCTATTCCTTGGGCCCACTCAGTACCCTACAATTTACCATGGATTGCTTACCATGGATTGCCATAGCAAACGGCAACACCTCACACATATCCATATTAAATTTCATCTGCTATTTTAAGCCTATTTTCCCACCTAGTAGCTATTCCTCTGCAAACTTTGAACGCCTTTCTCTCTGTACACAACACCTCCAATACTTGTGTCACCTACAAACCTGCTCATCCAATTTGTCACATTATCATCCAGATCGTTGATACAGATGACAAACAACAATTGTCTCTGCAATGATCCCACTAGCTACAGGCCTCCTGTCTGTGAAGCAATCAACCACTTCCTATCTCTGGGATCTTCCATATACCCAATGTCCAATCCAGTTTATTACCAACCAGCTCTGAACCTTCATGTGGAACATGAAAAAGGCCTTAAAATCGCCCATGAAAACAATACTCTGTGGTCTTGAGCTGCTATTAACTTGTGTTGCTTCCATGAGTGAAGGACGAAATACACAGAACAGATTCATTCCAAACAATATTTTGTTCGTTTCACCAAAGAGGGGGCATATCTAGATCCATGGGAGGTACAGAGGTGGTCATTAAATTTGATGCATGAATTTATAAACTCCCAACAAGTTGACGTTATACACAATTTTATCCCTTGATCGGTCCATTCAGTGGACACTACAATTAATTTTCCTGTGAAACAGGAGCGCCGTGACATGGTCGGTAATTCCTCCATTGATCAGCAGGTAGCACAGTGGGATATACAAAGCATGTGAGCAGCTGACATAATTTCTGTTTTTTTTCTATATTTCAAGATGTTACTGAAATTGAACTCTTGATATAACCGGTCTGATTTAGTGAGCATATGTGTGAGGTAATTGTTATTTCAGTAATATAAAATTATCCGGGTATGAATGAGTTTATATTCCTCAAACGATGAGAAATAGGGCCTTTTAACTAATTTTATCGCCCATTGTAATGCTAACCCTGAATTCAGCATGTGTTGGTTGGTTCATGGGCTCAATTCACCGCATTAAAACAAGATTTGCGTCTGCTTTCCGTGCCCCACGACAGCACAAAACGATTATCATTTATCTGAACTGTTATTTAGCTTCGCATTCGACTGACGGACTGAAAGATTCATTGGTCAGTATCTAGTCAGCAGAGGGCGAACTGGCAGAAATGCCTTGTGACTCTTTCAAAAATCTTTAAGCGCTGCTGCGGTTTAAACAAGAGGAGTTAGAGAGCGGTCTTCTGACACTTATTCATAGTAGGAACGAAACACCACTGAACTCCGAGAAAAGTTAAGAATCCTGAGAGTGGCATTTAAAGACATGGTGCTCTATTACTGCGCGCAGGAGAAAACGTATCCCATGTTCGACAACGTAAAATTTGGAAACCCTGTGCGTCTCCTTGTTGAACCAAGTAAGAACAAGGTGCTATTTTTTCACACTTAATTTCTACCAGAGTTTAATTCATGTCTTCCCCGCAAGCAGATAATTGAAGCACTTCGGAGGCTACAAGCTGTTTTTCTCTGTGGGTAGGAAGATCTTCTTTTACTCCATTCGAACATTCTCAAATTTATTTTGATTTCATGGAATAACATTTCTCAAGCAGTTCTTCCATTTTACAAGCCGTTTGAGTATATTTCAGAAGCGGAAGTATTGTTTATACATCAACATTCTCTTAATATCTCCCGTAGGTACGACGCACATTGCACTTTCACACAGGTTGCAGAATTAAGCTATTTTACGTTTTACCTCAAGAAATTAAGGAATTGTTTTGCTATAATTGAAACAATTTCAGTGGAACATGTGGTTGATTGAAGTAAATAAATACATAATCGTTTTTTAAACCATTATCACTATTACTTACAGTTATCTTCCACGTTGAACTTCGAAAAAAAAATCTGCAGACATAAAACTT
The DNA here is from genome assembly GCF_036971445.1 of Narcine bancroftii. Lineage (NCBI taxonomy): Eukaryota > Metazoa > Chordata > Chondrichthyes > Torpediniformes > Narcinidae > Narcine > Narcine bancroftii. The sequence goes on along the minus strand of NC_091473.1, from coordinate 206,786,834 downwards.
ATTGTATCTAATCACAGACTTTGCGAAAGCGTCCATGCCGAATATCCACCTCTATTTCCCTCCCATCGACGCCCGAGGGTGGGAAAAGATTCGGCCGCAGTCTGCTTGGTGACTGATTTCTAGCCGAAAGAAGTCACGGTGTTTATCAACTCCTCGTCTACTGCAGTCAGGACGTGGGATGAATCTATTCTGTATACATGAGGCCGAGGGTACACTGCCGCAAGCTTTCTACAAATCCAATCCTGGACAAGTGCAGACATTATCCAGTGCACAGTGAAACATATGAACTCGCGAGACGCGATTACCAAGGAAACAGATCAGTGGTCAAATCAAATAAATAGTCATGATAAGAAAAGTTAATTACATATTCCGTTTATGGGAACTTGGAAACTACTGAACAGTTCACACATTAGGATTCGCTCCGAAATACTTCGCTGCTTTGAACGTCCGGAATCTTTTGATTCTTGCAAAGGCGCAGTTTCAAATTACAGCCAGAGCCGCGATGACTGATTTTTAGTCATGATGAAACATAAATTAAATCCTTTGCTCCTTAACTATAATATTGGTTCACTGACTGGTCGTCCGAGGGCGTGAATACAAACTTGAGTGAGTCCAGGTAACTTTGCCTGTGTGCGACTAATGAATAATTATATTAAAGTCTTACAGCCAATCTTGAAATCGGAGACGTTCGTGCCATTTATTCAGCAATTGCTCCAGATATACATAAACAAGTACAGCGTTGAGGGCTCCAGGACAAGGCACATCGGTCAATAGTAACCTGAACTCTTAATCCATTGATTAAAATGGGGATTCCACGCTGTTCTTGATACCACCTCTTAAAAAGGGAGTACAAGGCCTTGATTCTAAAGTTGGGTGAACACATTTGATTATTTCAATCAGGAAAATATGAATCGATTACTTAATCCTGCAAAGTAAAGAAATTCCCCTTCAAATATACAATTTATCAGAATCTTCTTCACACGAATTTCAGCAGCCTTTTCTTGTACAAGAGTGGCTTATTGTTCTTCACAATTTCAATATTTAGATAATATTACTTTCCCTAAAATCACTTTACGGAGGAGGACTTTCTCAGTGGAAGACATTGAATTCATTTACACTATTTAATGTTGGGCAAAAATAAATAATGATTTCAAATGTAATGAACATACTAGAAATGTCTAAAGCACCATTTCTGGAACGATTGTTACTGTTGCACTGAAGTACAATACATTTAGGCAGAACCGATCAGAAATATTTGAAGGCATCAAGACAACTTACAACTTACAATATCTACTACGCCTTCATCACACTTCCTCACATGGAAAATTCACACTAAATACATTCTTTCTTTCTTAAACACATGAAAACACACACACACACACACACACACACACACACACACACACACACACACACACACACACACACACACACACACACACACACACACACACACACACACACACACACACACACAGGCAGAGGCACTTGCACACAACCACACACTCACACTCAGAATGTAACACAATTTGACAGATGGACAAGGACACATAAAATAATTGATACACTTACACCAAACAGAGAGTATTTCGTGCATTGACAAAGGCATAAATACAGAGAAGGCTGAGTGTGGTATACAGTGTTTTTGAATAGAATGATCGAGTGTATAAAGATGAATAACAACAGCGCACTTTTATTTTGAATGTCATTAAATGCAATTATATAACAGAGTAAAAACGTTTGTTTAAGTGAACTAAACATGACTTTTTACATTCGTCTTTTGAAAATTCATGTTTGACTGAAATGTTTTACTTTAACGACTCAGCGTTGACTGAAATGATTTTGTCACTAACCTAGATCAGATTTCAGTTGATCAGGACCCTTGCCGTGAATATCCTCTTGAAATCATGTTTATGGTACATAAAATGCTTCTGGTTCAACCATAGGTGAGTCCTACTTTCTTCATTAACAGCGGATTAAATGATTACAGCTGAATGCATATAACAACACAAGCTTTCAATGTGAATGTAATGACAAGTTTTACATTCTATAAGCAATGGGATCGAGATGACCTGAATGGGGATTTTGGCTTATTCCATAATGAGACACACCGTGTATGTTGTTAGGTTAAACAAGTGTGCATAATTAGTATTCAGCATTTGCAATGTTTATTTCATGTAAATAAATTCTAATAATATTAATCGATCTACTGCCTTTTACAGCGGACACTCTGTATCAACATAAGGTGCATCCATTTTGTATGTTATGCCCGTCATATCTCAATCAATCATCAGCAAGTTGACAGCTGATGTATGCTTTATTTGGCAGATAAACTGAAGATATAATGAAATAACCCATAGGTCAAACTGGCCTTAAAAGACCTCACCAAATTTTATTTTATTCGATCTTTTGATGAGGCAGAACACATAAGTCATATTAAGTAAATCAGGAAACAAGATCACTGTTCAGGCGATTAACATTCAAAGATTCTTTCACGAGTTTACAAGGAAACACCTCTATCGCAGTTTTGTCTCCTTGCACCAGAAATATAGGAGAGATTGCAGTTTAACAGGATAGTGAGCTTTATTAAAAACATCCTGATATTCCCAATCGAAGAATACATCTAAACATGTGACGAAATCTTTTTTTGTTGCAAATTAAATGAAATATTCGATAATTATGTGTTTGCTTATGGTATGATTTATTTTTGTTTTTTTTTTAATGTAGGTATGGCCAGTGGTAATAATCAGGGGACATAGTCACGGGACTCGTGAGGAAAAGATTTATCCACATCAGTGAAAATTTGAATGTAACATTTTGACTGTAGTGACCGTGAATTGAATTCAACTAACAGTTAACATGAAATAAGTCAGATTCGGAGCAAATGCAATGACAAGATAACATTCAAAACCATGACATGTGAAAAAAGAGTGCGTGTGAGAGAGAAGGAGAGAGAGGGAGGGAGAGAGAGAGAGAGAGAGAGAGAGAGAGAGAGAGAGAGAGAGAGAGAGAGAGAGAGAGAGAGAGAGAGAGAGAGAGAGAGAGAGAGAGAGAGAGAGAGAGAGAGAGAGAGAGAGAGCCAAGTAAATATACATAACAGACGTGTAAGTAGGGCTTGAGCCGTTTATCATGGTGTAGAAAAAATGTCGGCAGGTCGGAAAGCAAAGGATAATTTCTTTAGGGTAGCCATCCCTCAAAGAGATTTCGCACAGTTTTTAAGTATTCAGTTTCAAACACGAAAATCAGTGCACACCGTGGTTGAAGTAAACACATTATGCTGGAGGGACTCAGCAGGTTAAAATTTCCTTTACATAGCAAAGGTTTGACATCTGTTATAAAAAGGACACTGTCTGACCTGGTGAGTTTCTCCAGCATTGTGATTTTACTTCAACCACGTTGTCAACAGATTTTCGTGTTTTCCATATTGCTAGAAGAGTCATGGTAGTGAGGAGGATGGTAGAACAGAGGGATCCATGAAAACGAATATATAATTCCATGAAAGTAACACCAAAGCTGAACAGAGTCGTTAAAAGAGATTTTGGCGCATTGGACCATAATTTAACGCACAGAGTATTAGAGAGTGGGTGATATGTTGAATTTGTATATTGCATTGTGATGCTAAATGTAGAGTATTGTGTTTCGGTTACCTAACGATATGAAAGATAACAATAATATTGAGAGAATGCAGAGGCGATTAACAGGATATTTCCAGGACTTTAAGAACGGAGTTACTGGGGAAAGGTTCATTCCTGGAAGCATATAAAAATTTTGGGAGATTTGATAGAGGTATATACGATTATGATGCGAATACATAGATTAAATACAAGCAGACGTTTACCTGAAGTTAGGAGGGATACAAACTACCGCATAGGTTATGAGAGAAAGGGGAAAAATTTAAAGGCAACGTTAGTGAAACTTTTTCACGCAGAGAGTTGGGAATGTGGAACAATCTTCAAGCTGAATTGATAAATGGAAGATTAATTTTGACATTAAAAGAATCAGCCAAAATTATGTTCCATATTTAACTTGGATTTTGTGGAGCTGAAGAAGAATGACTTTCAATGTATTCAGATTGAGCTATTAGCCACTGATGACAATGAAACATGAAATATGTCCTCAATATTGAGTTATTTATTGAATGACGCAACCTTCACTGTGCTAGCCATGTGAAACCGAGAATACGAGTCGGATGTTACAATGGAACATATTTCTCTAGATTTTAGATAATTTACAAAACAAAGTTACCATCAGTCAATGATTTCAGCTTTAATGTATATTATTGGAATTAAGTTCATACATGTAGCATGAAATGCAGACTGCCAGTACGTTGTTTATGGAGTTAACAACGCAGTATCATGAGTTTTAAAATGGATAACGTTGTTGCAGTTGGTCAGAACATTATTGAGGTTGCATGTAATGCACTACACACAGTGTCTTGCGTTAGTAGTGTGCAGAATTGGAAGAAATGCATTTGAATATTTGCACACGTTAAGTATTCACAAATTTTTAACATGCATCAAGTTTCTGTTGTGATCACAATTAATGTGGAGCTGGCTTCAGATGATAAGTGGCCAGCAATTTCCCATAATTTGTCAAGAAATATGAGATTTCATGTCAGCCAGAAGTCCTAGTCAGTAAAAGTTACTGTGCAAAATTTGCTTCTTAACTTTGTATGAGTATGATTGCAAATATACATTTTATTTTTAAACAAAAAAATCAGATTACAGCGTGTTGAAAGTGTTTATTTATTTTTTTTCAAGACCCCTCCATATGTTTTTAAAATGAACGGCTCTGTACCTTCAATAAATCAGGGAGCCTTGAGATAAATAAAAGAGGATTCGAAACGATTGCATCGAGGACAGGACGAGAAGATTTACACAGATTATTTTAAGCATCAGTGAAACAGGGAGGGAAGAATCGATAGAGCAATGATTTCACATAGTGTTATAATTTGATAGCTTTCATTCTGAATTTCAACATTGCTTTTATTTTTAATCTAATTATGGGTAGAGAGATGGTGATATATTTATACAATTTTATATTCACAATCAAGAAACAATCCAAACGGTTGGATAAATACACATATTCTCCGTCTGGAGAGACAATATTCATTAAAAAATTCTTTGGGATTCATGAGCTGCCCTTAATTGAGAATTCATAGAAAAAGGTTTTGACTCCAGTAGAGTCAACCGTGCTTGATAGTTGAAATGTCCTGAAGTCTTAAAGGGAGTGCCAAAACGTTAGAACAGTGATCAGACAGTCAAATATAGAGTGCATGGAATATAAAACGTGTTCTAGACGACAAAATTACGAAAATAAGTATTTGAATCCTGCAAACACGGAAGAGTAGTATTTTGCAGTACCGAAGCTTGTGATTGGTTCCACTGCCAATCATAGCGGTAAATTATCTTGATAGATAATTATAGCTAACGCCATAATAGAAAATGTGAGAGAATCGCTGTGGTGTTAAGAAGGATTACAAACAATTGCCTAGGGTTATCAACTACAAGAGGCGCTTGTTTCAGATAATCCATAAATCGTTGAAGTTGATTTTATCAGTTTAACAGAATCTATACGGTTTCCTCTGTTTTTCAGTCAACTAACTAGCTATCAGAAACTACAGTGCTCCCGTAGCTTCTGCAATGTCACAGATTTCTATTGAAGCCATTCGCAAACCGAGCTCCAAATCCAAATCTCCGATGCAGTCAGGAAGCCTTTAGCATCCTAGGACTTTCGCGAGGTCTTCTTGCCTTCAGCACCATTTCGAATCTCAGTACCGGTACCTGGTTCCCATGGACCACTTTCCAGTCGTCGCCAACCTGTGTGGGTCCTCCGAATTCAGTCACTAGTATCCCACAGCCTGTAGGTCTTTTAGTTGTTGGGCCCCATCGCAGACGTGTTGCTATGGTAACCTCTCAATTGGGTCTTCTCCCAGGTTTTCCCTTCTTGTTTCTGGTTCCCTATGTCAGTCCTCCGCTCCCGCGAAATCTGCAACCTCTCATGATACGTTGCCGAGCAAATACGCCGTCATATTAGTCACAGATATTCGTGTCTGACGATTGAGAATAAAAAATAGTGGCTCCTCTCACCGGCTGTCTAAAGTTTGTAATGAGCCGTCGGAATCATGAACCGGCACGAGGGTCCCGCGGAAAATTGCTGTGCTTCTGATGCCTGTACTCCTTCAGTCTTCCAATATTTTTTTTCGTATCTTGAAATAAAACAACCAATATCATGCAGGGAGCAGAGTAGCTAAATGCACGAAGCTCCAACAAAGAGCGATATGGGAAAACATTTCAGCATTTCACACGGTCCTGGGAATAAATCCAGTTTGGGAAAAGGTAGCCGGGCTTCATTTCTGCTGTCATCTGTCTCGCCTTGAATCATTCAGTTGTAAAGCTCCTTTTCCATCGTCATATTATATCAATGTAAAGGAAATAAGAGGGATGGTTCGGGATTTTTCAGTTTTATATATAGAAATCATGCCTTTCATCTGTTCAGTAGAGTGACGCCAAATAACAATAAAATGCAGTTAGTATTGTACTGACACCTATAAGGAGTGAAAAAGAACGAATGTCGCCGCTGTGATACGAATATGTTGCACGGTTTTTCCCAGGCATCAGAGTACACAACATTAAGAGACGGCGGAATGAAATGTGAACAATTGAATTCACTCGGGTAAAGGACTGCGTTGTGAATTTTACTTCCTGAAGTAATCTGCAATCAGGATGATGGAATAGCAAGTGGTGCAGCAGATTTGGGATAAACGTCTAATTAAATCACAATTTGGTTCAAATTCATTTGTTGAAGTTAAAAATGTTTACAGTGTTCGATCAATATAAACGTCTTGAACATCAATCAACCCTCCCTCATAGCCAACCAACCCCTCACTCTCATTGCATATATATGCTCATCTAGGAGTCTTTTAAATGTCCGTATTCAACCAGCCTCTGTTGCGATATGGGCAATAATTTTCGGACATCGACAATTTGTATCAATAAACACCCCTGACATCTCTACTAATCGTTCCTCCACTCATCTTAAATTTATATATCCCGGTAATAACCGCTTCAGTCATGGGAATGTGCTGGGTGTCCACCTTATCTATACCTTTTATAATATTTTACCTCTCTAATAATCGATTCTGTTATTCCGTCTCCCCAATTAGAAAAATCCAAGCTCGGAAAACTTTTCTTCTTAAGATTATTTTTAAATTAGAAAAGAATCTTGATCAATCTCCTCTGCATCCTTTCGAAAAGTCCACGGCGTTCCTATCATGAGCGTCCAGGTATTTTCCAACAATCATTTTGTTGAGCTGAAACATTACCTTGCGGGTTTTGATATCAACCCCCGAGTAATCATCGCTTCTATAGCATACAACTGCCTAACCACTCTGTCGAACGGTGCAGTCACCGTGAGAGATCCACAGACTTCTAACTCCATTGTTCCATCTGTTTGCCACACTGAGATGAATTCACAAATTGACTGTGCTCTGTGTTCTCTTCCTTGAAGTGCAACCTTCCAATGTGTACCATGTCACACTTCCTTGGTATCATGTGATTGTGCCACTTGACCGCCCTAATTTCCAGCCGCTATAATCTACAACAATCGTCTCTAGTATGCACAACACATCTAACTACCGAGTCATCTGCAAAATTATTGAACTACACATCTAGCTATTTCTCCATATCTCTGCGGCACATCACGATTAATCGACCTTGGGACACAATACGCCTGATGCACGATAGTCGCCTGTCTTTTAGGCAAGAACATGAATAATCAAGCAACTAAATATCGCTGGATTATGCCTCCAGATTACCCGCATGATCCACCTTCTGGAGCCTTATCAAGCAATACTTTATAAAACTATTTATCCAGTTCCTCAAGGATAGCGGGTTACTCAATTTTGTTACAGTGCCAATGACTAGGCGTGGAGTTTGAATCGCGTGTTCTTTGTAGGGAATTTGTACATTCTCACTGAGTCTGCATCGGGTGCTTCGATGTCCTCCCATTTTCAAAGCGTACAAGGGGTGCAGTTTAATTCGGTTTAAATTGGTGGCACCGGCCCGTGAGGTGAAAGGGACCGTTACTGTGCTGCATGTCTAAATTTAAAATATATTTTAATTTAAATATAAATTTCGTTTTTGCTGCTTAATTATTGAATAAATATCGGACATTGAACCCAAGAGGGAAATAAAGTGTTCTATCAAAAGTTTAAAAAGAAGAAAATATTCTGATTTATCTTTGCTCTTTGCCAAAATACCTATTGCCCTTATAGATTTTTTCGATTTTTCGTCCCACTGGGATTCTGTCTCCCATGACACTGACTGCCACGAAGAGAATATTTCAGCTTCTTATTCCCTTCCATGGACCTGAGATTAATAATGATTATCACCACTCTGGAATTCAGTATGACGTGTGTTTTACAGTTAATTGATGTATGATTCCCTTTATTCATTAACATATTCCTATGCGGGGAGATGCGTTCCCTCAAAGCCGATTTCTCTATTGTTTCCAGGCATTTCCTTTAGCTCCTTCTCTAGTATCATATTATCGAAGTATTTGTATTAAAAGCAGTTAACTTCAAATAAATGGTGTGATCTCAAAACATCCCTTTGTAGTGGCTACTACGGTAGATGTAACTAAATAAAGGCAAACACACACAAGTGTAGTCAACTCAAGACTGGTTTATTGCAGACATACACAGACCCTTCATTCCCTGCATATTAATGAGCTCGATAATGAACAGCTGCTGGTCCACAGAACTAGCAGGTTAAAGCTGTGAGCCATTAGCACCCTGCACATTTAGACAAGGGTTTCATCTGATCCACTCACTGTACTTTGGCACTCAGCACCGCTAGTCCACGATGTGTCAGGTAAGTCTGTGAACTGACGGTGGCAGTTCGCAATACTGCAATGTGCATTTGCTACATCAACCCCCCTAGAATCGTCACTGGAACTTAAGTTGCCAGATACGTTTGACTTAGGTGGATATCCATGTCGCCTGGGTCGAGGGCCCTGAACTGGTGAAGTAGGGTCCGTATGGGCGGGTTTAAGTCTGTCCCCGCTGAATAAGCGCGCAAGCCCTCCGATGTCTCATGTATATACCTCTTCATCTCTCTTAGTCACATGAAATGGTCCTTCATATGATTTAAGTAACGGTGCCCCTGGAACCTGTCTTCCGACGAATACAAATTCAGTGTTTAATAGTTGTTGGGGCACTTGTTGCCTACGTTTGCCATGCTAGTTGGTAGAGGATGGTTTTCTGTTAGCAATAGCCTTGCGGAGTGGTTGCTGGACGTCCATGTATGAATTACCTATGAAGTGAATATGTCCTGGAACCATAAGGGCCAAACCATATATCAATTCTGCAGACGATGCGGACAAACATTCTTTTGGAGCTGTTCGTACTTCTAGTAGAACCCAAGGTTGTTAATTGACCCAGTTGGGGCTGGTGAGTTGGGCCTTCAGTGAAGATTTAAGGTATCAATAGAAATGTTCCACCAGGCCGTTGGACTGCGGATGGTACGCAGTAGTATGGTGCAACTGTGTACCACAAAAGCAAGCCAAGGAAGCCCATAACGCCGAAGTGAACTGTAGTCCACGGTCTGAAGAATGCTCTAGAACATGCCTCAGTATCACTGACTGTTAATAAATGACCCCCGGCCAGTTTGTGAAGCGGTATACTACCGTGAAAATATACCTCATGTCCAGTGATACTGGCAATGTTCCAACTAGATCCACGTACACTTGCTAAAATCTTCTGCGTATTGTCTGGAAAGGCTACAGGTGTGTCTTGGTGTGGTGTTGAATTTTCGCTGATTGATAGGATATACATGTTTGTGCCCATTGCATGATGTATTTTTTCAGCCCATGCCACATGTGCTTGTTTGACATTATTTTGACTGAAGTCTTGATGGATGGGTGTGATAGATTGTGAATGTCATCAAAAATATGCCATTTCCAAGATAGTGGGACGATAGCCCAACGATACATCACTAAAGAGTTCTGGACTACCTTGTTGTGGTACCACCTGTTGAATGTCGAATCCAGTAATGGCTATACCGTATGCCTGTATATCTTGATCTGCGGACTGTCCCGCAGCCAGTTCAGCACTGCTGATTCCACGTTGAATATGGCACACACTTGATCTAGAGAGCACATCTATGACCAGATTATTCTTTCCTAAAACATAACGTATGTCCATAGTAAACTCCGAAATATAGGACAAATGTCGTTGCTGTATTGCCGACCAAGGATCTATGACGGTTTATGGTCTGTGAATATGATGAAATGTCGACCTTCCAATATATAACGAAAGTGCCTGCCTTATAGACGGATAAAGTGCAAATAGTTCTCGATCAAAGGCGCTGTACTTCATTTCCGATGCTCTTAGATGATGATTAAAGAAAGCAAGAGGCTGATAATGGCCATTGACGTATAGTTCCAGAAATGTACCCACAGGTGTTCCCGAGGCATCTGTGCAAAGCGTCAAAGCAGCTTCAGGATTTCGATGCACAAGCATTGCTGCTTTGTCTCATGCCTCTTTGGTGGACATAATTGTGCCCTCTGCCTCTGCCGTCCAGGTAATGTTTTTGTTTGGAGCAGAGATAATGTCAAACAGAGGTCGCAGGATGTCAGCAATTCCGGGAATAAATCTATGATAAATATTTATCATTTTCAAAAAGCTCTGTAGCCCTTCGACGGTGACAGGTCTGGAGAATGTACGCATGTCGTTCACCTTGCCTGATAACAGAGATATGTCATCTGCTGTAATTTTATGCTCTGAGAATTCTATAGTTGACTTGCCAAATTGACACTTGTCAAGGTTAATTGTCCAACCAAAGTCTTGGAGCCATTGGAAAAGGCAATGCAAATGCAGACGGTGATCTTGCTCATTTGACTTGCTACAAGGATGTCGTCCAAGTAAATATACACAAAGTCTAAATCTCTGCCTAGAGCATCCATAAGCCGCTGAAAATTTGCATGGCACTCTTTAAGCCAAATGGTATTCTGAGGAATTCAAAAAGATTAAACGGCATAATCATTCCTGTCTTTGGAATATAATTCTCATGAATGGTATCTGATGATATCCCTCAACCAAATAAATATTTGAAAATATGCAGCAATGATGCAGATGAGCGGTGAAATCCTGTATTTGTGGAATTGGGTATCTGTTAGGTTTAGTGACATCATTAAGCCTACGGTCGTCGCCGCAGGGTCTCCATCCGCCTGTCTTCTTGGGTACCATATCAAAGGTGAGGCCCAAGGACTATTTGAGCGTTGGATATTACCCAATTCTTCCATTGCATTAAATTGTGCCTTTGCTTGCCGCAATTTATCAGGCAGAAGACGACGAGCCCTGGCATGGACCGGTGGGCTTGATGTGTCTATGTAATGAGACACACCATGGGCTGGTCTTGAGGCATTGAAGTCAGGGGTGAGGGGGGCGTGGCAAGATGGCGTAGAAGAAAGATATGTGTTCCGTCTTTCCCCAGCTGGATTATGAAATACCCGCTTTTTAAAAATATAGAGGTGGTTAAAAATAATATTTATAGTTTTTGAATAACAGTGACTCACCAATGTGAAGAAATCTAAAACTCATCTTCATAAGAAATTACCATATAAAACTGCAGATGAACTGAGGCCTACTGGTACAGCTGAATCCACGGAGTCGTTATTGGGAACCTCCAAGCCTCAGAGCACTCGTGCCCATTCAAGCTTTACCTCGGCGCCGGCGCTCTTGTGAGTTCGGTCGTAGTCGACCCGCGTGCACCTGAAGCCGTGCGCGCAGGCAGCCCGACCGACAAAGGGGCCCGTGAGCCCATGACATTGATGGGTGGCCCGGGGACACGCAGTGTACCATGGGAGGACACTCCTGTGCGTCCAGCAGTTCTGCGAGCATGTGCAGGACATCACGGGTCCATGACCTTTTGGAAAAAGTGTGGGCTGTGGCGTCGGTTGTCCAACCCTGCAGCCACACAGTCAAAGGACCAATGGTGACTGAAGAAGAAGAGGAACTTACCTTATTGGAATTTGCCTAGGAGGAGGAGCCTGCAGGTAAAGAAGGTAGACATCAAAAAGTGGCTATTGAATCTGGATTGGACTCAGTGTTCACTGATTTGGAAGGGATTTCTTCCCAAATGGATAATATGTCAAAACAAATGTCAACTCAAATGACCCAAGGATTTATGGAGGTGAAAACAAAAATTAATATTTTGTGTGATGAAATGTCAACTATGAAACAAGACTGTATTTAAAAGTGATGTATAAGATATATAAGATCTGTTGATATTGTACAAGATAATAAAAAATTGAAATAGCCTTTTCTGAATGTCAAAATCATTTGGAACTTAATGGAGAAAAAATGGAAAATGTGAAAGGTTCTTTTGTAGTTTGGTGGATTCAAAGAAGGGATTTATTGAAGAAAATTGATTCATTGGAAAATTAAAGCTGGAGAAATAATGTAAAAATAGTTTGTCTTCGAAAGGTAATTGAAGGTTCTGATCCAATAAAATTTTTTAACCATTGGATCCCAATAATACTGGGTAAGGAGCTTTTTCCTGCAGGTTTGGGACTGGATCAGGCCATTAGTTGTTTGAAATATCAAGACAGAGAAATGATTTTACGAATGGTGGTACAGAAATCGTGGCAGAGTCAATCCCCGTTGATGGTTCAAAATAATAGTGCTTTGTCATGCTTATTTGAGTCAAGAGGTTATTAGAAGACGACGGGAATTTAATTGGGCTAATTTTGAAGGTTTATTTTTCAGAAACTTTTAATCTCAATTTTTTGAGAACGATCATGATGTTTTGGTTTGTGCTAATTCATTGCCAGAATTGCAAAGAAATGGGTTGTCTTCATCATTGTCTCCTAAGAGGAGGGTAAACGGAAATGGGGGGAATGGGAATGGGTATGGAAAGAATGGAAAGAAAGAAGAGCTGACACAAAGTCTTCTTAACATTGAAGATTCGGAACAATTATTGGGCTTGGAATAATTGGGTTGAATATATTTACTATATTTGATTGTCCACTATATTTGATTGTCCTTAATTATATAATAAATATGCATCTGACTGGGAGGGTGGAAGACACTGAAACTTTGACTGTCATCTACCACTAGTGGGCTTACCACACCCAAATTGTTAGGGTGATACTACCTTCGAGTGTGTTTTTTTAAATTTTTTTTGGGTTATTTATTAAAAACAACTTTTTTTGTTTATTGAGGGGTAGTTTTTTTTTGTTTTTGAAGAATTATAAAGGGGAGCGTTATTTTATAGATGGTAAATGTGTAAATATATTAGTAGTTAGTAAAAATGTCTACTTTGAATTTTGCATCTTTCATTGTTCAGGTATTAAATAATCCAATTAAGGGAAAGAGGGTATTGGCTTATATTAAAAAAATGAAAATTGATATTTCCCTTTTTCAAGAAACACATTTGACCGAAAAGGTACATTTGAAATTCAAAAGATAATGGGTTGGACATCTGTTTATTTAAAATCTTCTTGTAATTCTAAGGCATGAGGGGTGGTGATTTTGATTCATAAAAAATACCATTTGAATTGGAATCTTCAGAGGGAAATGTAGATAGAGTTTTATGGGTGAATTGTAAAATTTTTGCAGAATTTTGAACTTTGCGTAATCTTTATCCACCTAAAATAGATGATGAGCGTTTATTTCAGAGGCATTTTTATTGTTAACTCAAGCTAAAGAAAATATTTTAGTTGGGGGAGATTTTAATTCTGTTTTGGAAACTTTATTGGACAGAAACCCGAAGAGTATAAGGAAATCAAAGACGTCAATATATATCAATGCGTTTATGAAAGATTTAAATCTGGTAGATATTTGGAGAAAGGTTAATCCTTCAGAGAAAGATTTTTCTTTTTATTCATCACGATATGATTCGTTTTCTAGGATTGGTTTTTTTTGGTATTATCACACCTACAGGGTAGAGCATTGCAAGCCGAATATAAAAGTAGAGATCTATCAGACTATTCATTATTACTTTTTTCCTGTGATAGTTCAGAATTGGTACATTCGTCATATAGATGGAGGTTTAATGCAATGTTATTGGAAAAAAAAAACAGAGTTTGTTACTTTTGTTAAAGAGCATATCTCTTTATTTTTGACTGAGAATATTAATTTTGTGGATAGTCATTTTGTAGTATGTGACGTGTTAAAAGCTTATTTGAGGAGACTGGTTGTTAGTTATTGTACGAAAGTTAAGAAACAATATATGGCAGAAAGTTTAAAGATGGAAAATTAGATTGCTGAGTTAGAGAAAGATTTTCAGAAGGATGTGACCGAAGACAAAAACGCTGCATTAGCAAAATTAAAATTATGCTATAATACTTTACAAACTTATCAGTTTGAGCATTTAATTAATTGATCTAAACAACGTTATTATGAGTTGGGAGAAAGAGGTCACAAGGTACTTGGTTGGCAATTGAAAGCTGAACAGGTATCTCGGACTATTAATGCCGTTAGAAAGAATTGAATAATTACCTATAAGCCTCCGGAAATTAATGATCAGTTTTATTCATTCAATCAAAATTATATACTTCTGAGGGGAAGCAGGATAATGGTTCTACTGAATCTTATTTATCTAAATTAGATGTGAAAGATATTCAGGAATTGGAACCTCCATTTACATATTTTGAAATCAAGGAAGCTATACAGGAAATGGAAAGTCCCCAGGGGATGATGGATTTCCTTGGAATTTTATAAATGTTTTAATGATGATTTATCTAATGTATTTGGAGATGTGTTAAAACAAGTTACTGAAGAACAGAAGTGCTTTAATAACTGTTATTCCAAATAAAAGATAGAGGTCCATTAAAAGTGTCTTCATATGAACCTATTTCGTTATTAAATGTAGATTATAAAATTATAGCCAAGATATTATCTAACAGACTTGCTACGTACTTACCTAAATTGATACATACTGATCAAACAAGTTTTATTAAGAACAGAAATGCATCAGATAATATTCTTCGATTAATTACTTTGGCCAATGCATACCGAAAGCAGCCAAACCATCCTATGGTGGTTGCAGTAAAGGCAGAAAAGGCTTTTGATAGGGTTGAGTGGGATTTTTTATTTAAGGTGTTAGAAAATTTTAAATTTGGCCTTTTTTATTGGTTGGGTTAATGCTTTATATATGAACCCGATTGCTAGGATGGTGACAAATTGTCAGATTTCTTTACCATTTAGGTTGACTCATTCATCTCATAGAAGCATTGAGGATAGGAGCAGGAATAGGTCATTTGACTCTTCGAGCCTGCTCCGCCATTCAACGAGATCATGGCTGATCTTAAAGTTCAGTACCCCGTCCCCGCCTTCTCTCCATAACCTTTAATACCCTTATACTGAAGAAATATATCTAATTCCCTCTTAAATATATTTAATGAACCTGCCTCTACTGCCCTCTGTGGCAATGAATTCCACAGATTCACCACCCTCTGGGTAAAGTAATTCCTCCTCATCTCGGTCCAAAATGGTTTGCCTATTATCCTAAAACCATGGCCCCGGGTTCTGGATTTTCCCATCATTGGAAACATCCCATCTGCACCCATTCTGTCCAGTCCTGCCAGAATTTTATATGTCTCTATGAGATCCCCTCTCAATCTTCTAAACTCCAGGGAGTACAATCCCAATTTGCACAATCTTTCCTCATAAGTCATTCCTGCCATTCCAGGTATCAGCCTGGTGAATCGCCTCTGCACTCCTTCCATTGAAAGAACATCCTTCCTTAGATAAGGTGACCAAAACTGTACACAATACTCTCGGCAGGACTGTCCATCGTAATCAGCTTTATTTGCGTTGGCTATCGAACCATTAGGTGAAACTATTAGACAAAATAATGAAATTAAAGGGATGAAGGTTATGAATGAAGAATATAAGGTTACTTTGTTTGCAGATGATGTATTGATAAATTTGACGGAACCAGAATGGTAATTGAAGCAGTTGCAAGAGTGTTTGTTGAAATTTGAAGAATTGACAGGATATAAAGTTAATTGGGATAAAAGTGAAATTTTACCAGTTGAAATAGGAGATTATTCAGAATTGAAAATTATTCCAAAATTAAGGTCGACAAATAAAATTCAATATTTAGGTGTGTCTTTAGACGTTAATTATCAGTCATTGTATCAGTTAAATTATGTTCCTATATTAAAACGGATTAAAAAAGATTTGACTAAATGCAAAGAACTTCCATTTAACTTCGATTGGTAGGGTCAATTGTATTAAAATTAATATGTTTCCCAGAATTCATTATTTATTTCAGTCAAAACCTTGTTTACTTTCCAAAGTTCTTTTCAGGATTTAAATAATGTAGTGCGGGAGTTTTTATGGAAAGGTAAATTATCTCGAGTGGGATTACATGGAAATATGCGTTAGGTGGACTTCAGTAACTACATTTTCAAAATTATTATAAAGTGGGCCAGTTGAAGTTTATTAATAGGTTGATGGATCTAGATCCATCTGGGATAAGGTGGAAATGGCGTGTATTTCTCAGGTCGAGGTACATACATTTATATTTCGTTGGACCTTGAAATTGTTACAGGAATATACCATGCCAGTTTTGAAACATTTGTTAAAGAACTAGATTAAAAAATAGGGTATTGGGATAAAAAGATAAATAATCAATTTTAACTGCAATGTATAATAATCATCTTATTTCTTTTTCTATGCTTAATAGTTGTTTAAAGTTTTGGGATTTTAAGGGTATAAGGACAATACAGGATTGTTTTGAAAAGGGACAATTTCTTTCTTTAAATCAATTGAGAGAGATTTGGTATATCTGTAAATTCTTTGTTTGTGTATTACCAACTTAGAGCCTTGATAAAGGATAATTATGGCAGAGAGATCAATTTACCTAGTTTGTCGAGATTTGAGTCTTTGATTTCCTCTGTACCAAAGAAGGGTTATATTTCGGTTATGTATAATTTGTTACAAGATAATAAGGATAAACCGGATTGGAAAAAATCTAAACTTAAATTGGAGAGTGATTTAGTGTTTATTTTTCCTAATGATGATTGGGTGGATATGTTTCAGGATAATGAAATCAAATTTACTAATAATAAGATATGGAATGGTTAATTATAATTTTTTGCAACAATTATATTTGACTCCGGAGAAACTGAAAAAAATATGGGTTTAGTAATTCAGACGCATGTTTTAGATGTGATTCATGCATTGGAACACTTTTACACGCAGTTTGGACTTGTGTTAAAGTTAAACCATTCTGGGGGGCATGGCAAGATGGTGTGCCTTCCAGATCTCTCCTGACTCTGATTTATTGTTTTGTCTTTAAGTGCCCGCAAAAGTTCTTTTAAAAGTTTATAAATAATAAGAGGTGCTGGATCAGTGCCTAGTGGTTTATATGCAAAAAAAAAAGGTAAAAGAAAACATCAACAGACTGTTAAAAAACTACATTTTCCGAAATTGTCTGGGCCTGCTTGTTTACAAGAAGCCAGGACTCAGCGTAGAATGGATCCAGAAGAAGACATTCAGAATTCGGCATTGAAACTCCGTTTTATACCGGTAAGGCTCTCTGCAGGTCGCATTCAGCAGCTTTCAGAACAAAGGGCTGGCCGGGTGCCAGTATTTCACACAACGGCCACTGTGAGTGCTGTTACTTAGAGGTTGACAGTTGAATCAGCTGGGGCGCCACCAGCTGGAGAGTTAAAGAGCTGTCATGCGACTGCTACAGTGATGGCGCTGCAAAATGCATCTTCAATTACAACGGTTTTTCCAGACATCGATTCAGTGAAAATGATTCAAGATTTGAGTCAAGAAATTATGTTTCAATGACGTGATTTAATTCTGTGAAAGAACGGTTGTGGAAAAAAAGACATAAGGCAACATTCAGGTATTCTGCGGTACTGAAGATTTTTCAGGATGGAAATCAGCCAAAGTTCGTTGACAATCCTAAAGAGGTTATGGACTTTGCTCAGTCTCTACCAATCATGCAGTTTCAGGAACTATGTAGTCCTTTAAGGTCTCCAAAGAGAGTAGAGATGTAAGGTGGGATCCAGATTTTTAATATAAATGGAAGCAATGGTGACCAAAGTGGTAACGTTAATTTAAAAAAATAAACCTTTTATCTTTTTTTTTGAGAAGAGCTTAAATAGTTTAAATAATGATGATAGTTTAATGAAATGGGAGTTGGGAGAGGGAACTGGGTGGGCAGTTTCCAGAAGTCATCAGCAACCTGTGAGTTATCTCACACCCAATATTTTGGGGGAGTTACCGCTTTGGGCGGCTTAAACAGGAGGAGGTAGTCGTGACTTCCGACCTGATTTTTTTTCTTTTTAATTTTTGGGTTAAGATGTGAAGGTTTTTAAAAAAATGTTTAAAAATAAATAATTTTTTTTTTAACTCTTTTTGTTTTCTGATTGTAATTGAGAGGGAATTAGGAGGTTTTTTTCTCTCCTTTTTTCTCTTTTTTTGGGTTTTTTTTCTCTTTTTTCTCTCTTTTTTAAGAGGATGATGTCACAGAAGATAATAAGTCAAAAATTGAGGACGTTGAATTAGATGAAGTGGAAGATGAGGGGAAAGGTGATAAGAAGAAAAAAGAAGAAAATCAAGTACAAATACATTGATGGAGAAGAGTTTAATAAAATTAAGTTAATTTCGATAGAGAATTTTGAAGATGATATGGAGATTTTTATAAGAGTTTGAACTTTTTTTTCTTTTTTGTCTTTTTTTATATAAGGGGAGGAGAAGGGAATAAAAAGTTTATCTGATTGTTGTTCTAAGGGATGTTTTTGTTCTCTCGATGAATTATAAAGGAAACTTGGTATTAATGGAAATTCTGTATTTATGTATTATTAATTATGATTTTTTGTATTTTTTGTGGTTGATATATGATTTTAATATTTGAACTTAGTTTTAAAGTGGATTTCATTTGTTAAATAGATGTATTATGTTTGATTTAAATATATTTTTAAGGGTATTATTTTAGTATTGATTTTTTTTGTTGTTAGTAATTTTATTTTGTTGTTAAGTTTTATCCTTTTTTTGTAAGTGGGGTTTTTTCTATTTTATTGACAACATTGTTAATTAATTCTTCACTCTTTATTTTGGGGGGGAAGGTTGGACTAATGTTAAATTAGACGATTAATGTTGTGTTATAATTATTGGGGGGGCTTAATTTGTGTAGTTTAATGATGTAGTATCCTAATTTTTATTATCTTATTTTTTTATTCAAGTCATAACATTTTAAATAAAGTTTAAAATAAAAGTTAAACCATTCTGGCAAGGAATTAAAGTAGTTTTGGAAAAATTGTATAACTTTACATTACCATTAGACCCAACGATTATCTTGTGGGTAATTTGATTTCGTGGAGGGGATTGGGTTTGGATAAAATTCAAATTGCTTTTGTACGTTTGATGTGGAGGTACTTGGAAAGACAATACAGAGATTAATATACTACTTTGGCATAATGATTGGAAAATGTATTGTTAACCATATAACCACTTACAGCACAGAACAGGCCAGTTCGGCCCTACTAGTCCATGCCGTAGCAAATCCCCACCCTCCTAGTCCCACTGACCAGCACCTGGTCCATACCCCTCTAGTCCCCTCCTATCCATGTAACGATCCAGTCTTTCCTTAAATGTAACCAATGATCCCGCCTCGACCACGTCTGCCGGAAGCTCATTCCACATCCCCACCATCCTCTGCGTAAAGAAATTTCCCCTCATGTTCCCCTTATAATTTCCCCCTTCAATCTTAAACCATGTCCTCTAGTTTGAATCTCCCCCTTTCTTAATTGAAAAAGCCTATCCACATTTACTCTGTCTGTCCCTTTTAAAATCTTAAACACCTCTATCAAGTCCCCTCTCAATCTTCTACGCTCCAGAGAAAAAAGCCCCAGTCTGCACAACCTTTCCCTGTAACTCAGACCCTGAAATCCTGTCAACATTCTCGTGAACCTTCTCTGCACTCTCTCTATTTATGGAAAAAAATTACCTTTAATTTACATGATAATCATTCTTTTTTTGTTAGCGAATGGTCTCCGTATTTGGAATATATGCATTTAGATATACTTTGAATTGTTTTTAACATTTATAATAGTTTTATATATAATTCACATTTTTGGCTCCCCTTAAGAGAGCTGGCTGAAGGGGTGGGAGGGTGAATTTGGGTTTTTTATAATCTTTTTCTTTTTTTTAGTTTTGTTTCTTGTTATATATATATATATATATCTTTGTAAAATCAATTTTGATGATTGCTAGACTGTAAGTTATGCTTTTTCTATCTTTTAATAAATTTGATAAAAAAATAAGTTAGGGGTGAGAATATGGGGAAATTCATTGAGTGGATCAGTAAATGTGTCCTTACGTATGGTTATATGGTTATATGGTTACGTATGTACTCCGAGCTTGAAATTCTCCCCTTGATACATGGCTGTGGATATGTTTGAAAGGTGTTGGCATGAACTAATTTTCTGCATTTCACATCAACTAATAAGTCATGGAAACGTAAAAAATCCACACCCAAACTGGGTTGAGCGACAGAAGTAAGGACACAATTTCAATGCAACGTGGTTCCACCTATTCGAATTGCGACTAGTCTAGTGCCGAAATTTGGAATGACAGTTTTATTTTCTGCTCAGGATCAAGTGACATTTTTTATGCATCCTTTCAAAATAGTTCACAAGGAGCAAATTAAGTTAATCACCTGTGTCTACAAAGAATTTGCGTTTACCCGCATCGTCCTGAAGATACAATAGGCCTGTATGTACACTAGGTGCCGAGGCCACTACTGGGAGTCGGCTCTCTCATTTCCCGACTTCCTTTTGCAGTAGGTGCTTGGCTGGACGCATTTATGTACATTCCATCCCCAGTGGCGATGGTACAAACACCACTCTCAATGTACATCTGCACGTTCCTATTCCATGGATTGGACTGCAGATACAGGAAGCTGGTAGGATGCGGGAGATGCTTTTTCTGCAAAACCTGGATTTATTCGGGCAGACTCATGTGTAGGAGTACGATAGAGCCTGTCAGCCTTTTGAGCCACGTCATGGAGTCGGCGGAAATCCATGTTACCAATTGGTATGGCAACTTGAGCTGGAAGTTTTGACAGAAATAAGGTTTCAAAAAGCAGACAAAGGGAATGACCATCTGACACTGCCGGCATCTCATTCATCTTGTCACATAGGTCTTCCATGTTCAAAAGACGCATGCTACACCCATGCCTAGTACCAATGTGTCAAGAAGAAACTGGCGGAACGTGGTGTACTGGTCATCTGCCGGAGGATGAAGAATAAATTTGCTTATTCGTGATGCAGTGGCCACATCCAATGTACTCATGACATTCAAATATTTTGTGTCCTCGGCCATTATACCCTGAAGCTGAAACAGGGTTTCGGCTTGAAGAAACCAAATTCGAGGCTGATGTGTCCAACTACATTAACTGCCATGGCGGTGGCAGTTGTTGCTGCTGTTGGGATTTCTTCCTTTTCCATAATGATTCAAATTCGTTGAATCATAACTTCGGGGTCACCAATTTGTAGCGGCAACTATGGTAGATGCTACTAAATAAAGGCAAACACACACAAAGGTAGTCAACTCAGGACTGGTTTATTGCAGACATACACAGACCTTTTATTCCCTGCCTGTTATTGAGCTCATTAGTGAATGTGGACCAGCAGGTTAAAGCTATGAGCCATTAGTGCCTTTAAGCATGGGCTTTATCTGATCCACTCACTGTACGTTGGCGCCCAGCAATGCTAGCCTGCGATGTGTCAGGTAAGTCTGTGAACTGATGGTGACAGTTCGCAATACCGTGCTGTGTACCTGTTACACCTTCATATATTGAAAAACAAATAACATTGCATGCCCCTGTCATAAAATCATCATAATTTCACCTGGTGCTGTTGAGGCTACCTCAAAAATTTGGGACTTTGTTTAGGTTCTGTCGGAAAGAGTAAAGTTTCGGATAAATTAAACTATTGTTGAAAAAGCAATTAAATTTTGGAATATTTCTTTCAATTAACTTCAACGTTGGTGAATATTGTGTTATTGCTGCGGATCTCCTATTCTTTTTAAAATATTTTTATTAGTTTATTAGAGACATATTACATATATGTATTTTTATATATTGATTAATAAATAGCTTTTGTATAATGCAATACAGAATATGAATCACGTCAATAATATGCAAGATTCACAGTATATAATTCTACAAAAATGTGAATTATTGTAGCTAGCTGCAACAAGCTATGGCTCTGCGGAGCCTATAGTACAGGAATGGTTAAAGTTGCGTGCAGATCAGTTCAGAAAGAAGACGCTGTTCCCAGAAAGAACTACACAAATCCCAATTGAGTGTAGTTAACACTGGGCTTTATTGGGCCCACTGCCCTGCTTTTATTCTCAACCTGAGGAGTGTGGTAAAGAACCCTCTCAGCACTGATTGGTGTGTTTGTGATCTGCTTTCCTTGATAGGCCAATTAAGTTGTTTTGGTTGTGGCCAATTGGAAGGCAGTGTTGTGGGCCTAGTGCAGCCTGCTGGATCATTCCATTAGTCCTTCATTTTGTGAGGCCCAGTGCGGGAGCTGCAAAGGGCACTACCCCCAGAACCGGGAGGATGGCCTCTTCTGCGGGGGGTGCGGGGGGTGGGGGGTGAGGGGAGGAGGTTGTGGAGGGTGGTCGATCTGCTGTGTAATGTCCAAATAGGCTGATTTGAACCTGCCCACGGTAAAGGTCTCCTCTCGGCCGCCGATATTAATTACATAGGTTTAAGCAATGTGCTGGACAACGCGGTGCAGCCCCATCATAGGGTCTCTGCAACGGGGGCCTGTGCACACTACGTTTTATAAAAACCTGTGTGAACATACATGAAGGGACAGGAGAATGAGCACACGACAACAGGTAAATGGCCATAGGTGGGTAGAAGTGGGAAGGCAGAAGATAAAAATAAAATGAGCCGAAAAGGGGGTGGGGGGGGGGGATTGCCGCAAATAGCCGTGGAACTGGAGTAAAATAGACAACAAGAACAGTAAAATAAGAAGATTCCAGGAGGGGTTTAATGGAAATTGTGGCAGTCAATGGTAAGTTCGTTTAGTTGGGGAGTTGTTCAGGGTAAACTTGTACCTCTCACTTTGTTCGTTTAAGATTGGTCGCAGTGTTTGAGCTACCGAAAGAAAACACACACACACACCGAGAGCACTTCAGTTTACACAAATCTTTATTACAAAGTCTTAAGCAGATTTCAAACTACAATATGCAAGCCCTCCCTAATCATACTTAACAATGCCTGGACTGGTCCCAACTGCCAAAGCGAGGCAAGGACGGCACACTTATAGTAGATTGCCAGGGTGCCGGTAGCAGCTTCTTCACCTCCCCCGACCGGGACGTTGCTCGGACTCTGGCTGTTCTTCATTCTTGACAAAGGGTTTTCCCACCCCTCGGAGTGTCTAAACTTCAGCAGCAGGACCACAGGCTTATATACCCCAAAAACAATTAATCATGTGCCCACTCCGTCTAACATTTGTCAGTCAAAATCAAAGCTGAACATACTGTTCGACAATTTAGAAGATTAATTATTATGGAACCAGGATGCCATGATCTCCTGGTTTATCTCGTAGATACAAAGACCTATTGAAACTTCTCAGGCTTTGCAATGCCATGCTATCCTACATTTAGGAAAGAACAATTAATCATGCGCCCACTCCCTCTAACATTTTTCAGTCAAAATCAAAGCTGAACATACTGTTCTACAATTTAGAAGATTAATTATTATGGAACCAGGATGCTATGATCTCCTGGTTTATCTCTTAGATACAAAGACTTATTAAAACTTCTCGAGCAAGACAGGTTGTGACTAATTCGTCAATTTCAGTGTGTCGCATTTGACAATTGCTTTCCCTGGGCCTCACAGTTGAATTCTTTCAAAGCATCAATGGTGGCAGTAATCTCCCCCTGCCCTCCAGGGAGGCGATATTGTGGAATGCATACAGGTTTTGGGGGTGGGGGGGTGTGTGACACCACCACGGGATCCCACTTGGCCTGACCCACCACTAAACTTTATGTAATAGTCCGAATTCCCAATGCAAACCCCACTTGGCTCATATTAAGGGCTGTACTGGCCAACATATTAATACCCAGGATACACTCGTCAGTGGCAGCTACCAATGCATGTAACCATATTGGGGAAGGACCATCATCCACCGTGGCGCGGACTTTTATTTCCTTCACCAGGGTGATCGCCCCTCCCATCCCTTCTATTCGAAATGTGGGTCCGTTCCAGAGGTCGGGGTTACCAGGAATCACCGAATGCTCTGCACCGGTGTCGACCGAAGCCAAGTATTGGTGATTATTACCCCTACCCCAGTGGATTGTTAACGGTATGTAGGGCCGCGGATCCCCGTGTGTGCGCCGTGTCTCGATGGAGTAGACACGGGAATCCTGCCCACATCTTCAGGCTTCAGAAGGGTTTGGGGGCTTTCAGGACCACATGCTATTGTTAACCTTAAGAGCCTGTTTAACCCATTGTTGCACCAGGAGAAGCTGGCTCGATAGGAGCAGCGGTGGGAGCAGAAGGCACAGCTGGGCCAGGAGGACCCTGCAGCTGGGGATGATGTTCCCCTGCCTTCCTCTTATAAAGGGCATATAGGGCCGTAGTAGGTTTTCCATCAATAGCACTTTTAAGTACCCCTAACTTTAACAAAGTTAGAAAAAGGTCCTTTCTGGTCAGTCCGTTATTAGCAGCAGCCCCTCTCCTTTAATCCTGTCTGTCTGATTTAACCTGGGTTGTACGTGAGTGGATTGTACTTCCCAACTCCAATTTTTGGAGTCCAGATAGGGCATGCACTGCTTCAGACACGAGGTGCCCTATTAGCAGACTAGTTACAGACAGGACCAGTCCCCGTACAGTAGGTTGGGCTGAACGAACCAATCGGGTATGCATTCTGGATGTGAATAATTCTTCATCGGAGCTCCCCCCATGTATCCACAGCCTCAGGCACCCCGCATACAAAGCAGAGGCCACGACCTGTTGGCGAATCTCTGCTATACCCTCCTCTGGTGCGCCCCAATTGTTCTGCAAATGCAAATCCCAATCTATTGGTGACGGATACACCCGTAACAAGGCTTCTCCTAGGGTAGCAAGCAAATAGTCTACATCTCTCCTTCTGCCATGTAATTCGGCAGTGACTCGAATATCAGTAGTTAATGATCCTAATCCCAACAATTCCTCAGAGGTCAGGCATATGCTACCTCTCCCTTGCTCCCAAACACGCAGGAGCCAGGCCGCCAAAGTTTCTCCTGTCGTTTGCCTAAATCGATCTCCAAGGCTGCCAGCTCTTTTATAGTGAAGTCACGTATTTTTGTTAACTGTTCCCGACCCCTGTTCCCACTCTGGCCCATAGGGCCCTCTACCCAATGGACGGGAGGCTGCTGAGGCCATCCCGTTGAGGGGGGATCCCACCGAGCATAAATAGGGGTTTGGGAGCCTTCCCCTGGATCCGCTTGGGAGATCGGAACACCTGTTTCTTCAGTTTCTACACTTACATCATCCCCCCTTTCGCCTTCGTCTGCTTGGGAAGTCCGCTGCCTTACGGGGTGGGCTTGAACAGCGGAGGGAGAGGGGAGTATGTCAGGCACATGCCGAGGGGTATCTGCATTATTACCATTATCATCATACCAGATATTCCCGTCTCAATCATCAATTACATCAGGAACGTCGCCATTCCTTATCACGGGACGAATACGATGTGGATCAGGTTCTATTCCTTGCTTTTCCTTATTCACACAGAGCTGCTGCCGGAGTTTAATATTATGGCAGATCGTTTGAATATGCTTATCCTCCCATTTTTTGGCTCGGTCCTGACTGGTGCTAACAATTTCGCTCATCATCGAGCAGCGTTGTCGCATAGTCTCTACTTCCTCCTCTAGTTGTTTTCTCTTACGTTCAGACTCCACTTGCTGCTGAACTAATTCTACTTCACGCTGAACCGTGCGGCATAAGGCTGTGGCCAGCAGTCAAAAACCATCCGTCAGCATCCCCCTTTTTTTTGAAACTTACTTTCTCGAAGGAGAGTGGCAACCCGCTCTCCCAGAGGCGCACTTAAGGGATCTAACCTTTTATCCCAACTGATGGGTGTTCCCAACAAGACAGGGTATTAGCCAGCATGCCAAATCCATCATCTTTGTAAGTCCATCCCGGAATCAAAAACTGCTCAGGGCTCACCTCTTTCTTTTGGTTAAACATCTTGAGACCAACCCTGCTCGCTGCGCCAATTGTTCTGGGCAAACTTGTACCTCTCACTTTGTTGGTTTCAGATTGGTCACAGTGTTTGAGCTACCGAAATAAAACACAGACACACACCGAGAGCATTTCAATTTACACAAACCTTTATTACAAAGTCTTCTTTTCTTTGGCTTGGCTTTGCGGACGAAGATTTATGGAGGGGGTAAAAGTCCACGTCAGCTGCAGGCTCGTTTGTGGCTGACAAGTCCGATGCGGGACAGGCAGACACGGTTGCAGCGGCTGCAGGGGAAAATTGGTTGGTTGGGGTTGGGTGTTGGGTTTTTCCTCCTTTGCCTTTTGTCAGTGAGGTGGGCTCTGCGGTATTCTTCAAAGGAGGTTGCTGCCCGCCAAAATGTGAGGCGCCAAGATGCACGGTTTGAGGCGATATCAGTCCACTGGCGGTGGTCAATGTGGCAGGCACCAAGAGATTTCTTTAGGCAGTCCTTGTACCTTTTCTTTGGTGCACCTCTGTCACGGTGGCCAGTGGAGAGCTCGCCATATAAC
The DNA here is from genome assembly GCF_036971445.1 of Narcine bancroftii. Lineage (NCBI taxonomy): Eukaryota > Metazoa > Chordata > Chondrichthyes > Torpediniformes > Narcinidae > Narcine > Narcine bancroftii. Next base: position 206,760,069 of record NC_091473.1, on the reverse strand, counting down.
ACGATCTTGGGAAGGCGATGGTCCTCCATTCTGGAGACGTGACCCACCCAGCGCAGCTGGATCTTCAGCAGCGTGGACTCGATGCTGTAGACCTCTGCCATCTCGAGTACTTCGACGTTAGGGATGAAAGCGCTACAATGGATGTTGAGGATGGAGCGGAGACAACACTGGTGGAAGCGTTCTAGGAGCCGTAGGTGATGCCGGTAGAGGACCCATGATTCGGAGCCGAACAGGAGTGTGGGTATGACAACGGCTCTGTATACGCTAATCTTTGTGAGGTGTTTCAGTTGGTTGTTTTTCCAGACTCTTTTGTGTAGTCTTCCAAAGGCGCTATTTGCCTTGGCGAGTCTGTTGTCTATCTCATTGTCGATCCTTGCATCTGATGAAATGGTGCAGCCGAGATAGGTAAACTGGTTGACCGTTTTGAGTTTTGTGTGCCCGATGGAGATGTGGGGGGGGGGGGGGCTGGTAGTCATGGTGGGGAGCTGGCTGATGGAGGACCTCAGTTTTCTTCAGGCTGACTTCCAGGCCAAACATTTTGGCAGTTTCCGCAAAGCAGGATGTCAAGCGCTGAAGAGCTGGCTCTGAATGGGCAAAGACTTAAGCAGATTTCAAACTACAATATGCAAGCCCTCCCTAATCATACTTAACAATGCCTGGACTGGTGCCAACTGCCAAAGCGAGGCAAGGACGGCACACTTGTAGTAGGCTGGCAGGGCGCTGGTAGCAGCTTCTTCACCTCCCCGGACCGGGACGTTGCTCGGACTCTGGCTGTTCTTCCTTCTTGACAAGGGGTGTTCCCACCCATCGGAGAGTCTAAATTTCAGCAGCAGGACCAAAGGCTTTTATACCCCAAAATAATTAATCATGCGCCCACTCCCTCTAACATTTTCAGTCAAAATCAAAGCTGAACATACTGTTCTACAATTTAGAAGATTAATTATTATGGAACCAGGATGCTATGATCTCCTGGTTTATATCGTAGATACAAATACATTAAAACTTCTCGAGCAAGACAGGTTGTGACCAATTCGTCAATTTCAGAGTGTCAGATTTGACAACTGCTTTCCCTGGGCCTCACAGTGGAATTCCATTTCAAAGTGTATCTTCAGATAAGTCCCCATGCCTGAGATTAATTACATCTGCTAGTTCTGAAAGTAAGGTGACCTGAGTGTGGCCCCAGTGTCGTTAGTTCCACATAAGCAAACAACTATTTGGGTACATGGTCTTAACCCTCCATTACAAGAGTGCCCGAATATAAGATGTTGCTTGCCAATTTGTGACTAGACTCGGATTTGCAGTGAATGAGGCAGAGATAGACATGTTTGTGTGGGAATAGGATGTGGAAAAAAATTGTTTGGCACTGGAATATCTGTGCCGTTGTTGTAGACAGATCAAAGCCGCGCAATGAATTGATATGTTTACGTTGTTGTTGATGAAAATACAGAGGTTACTATTTTTTGTACTGTGGGGTTTCGGGTAATGGGTCAGGAGGAAGGGAATCCTAACTTATTTGCTTCTCCAGGCGGAGTGTGCCAGTATATATGTTCAGGGAATTCAAGAGATACACGTAAGGCCGTCAACCCCATCGACATCGGCTCTGCGGGTTCACCTCGTGGTCAGATGTAACCCGTCCCACTTCACCCAATACCCGAACAGATACCAATGATTCAAAAACCATGCACCATCTCTTCAGCCACTCATATTTCGGAACAATCTTTCTGTTCTGATCATCACTATATCGTGACACCAGGGGTAATGCAGTGATTGCCAAAGTGGCAGCCTTGCTCTTCAGCCATTTTCCTAACTTCCTCAGGACACTCTTGCGGCCTTTCACCGCATGCCTGCTTTTGACATTCTTACTAATATTTTAAAGACCTCTGGCTGTTAATCCTCCTCTCTTACAATATTCAGCAGCTGTACAGAGACATCCTCGTTTCAAGCGCTTGGGAGTCAGAACACAATACTGGAGTCTCTTTCGGGCCTCAAGAACCTACTATCGATTCCCTTGACTATCGATTATCGCTCTATCTGACTTCACCATTCCTTTCTGGGGCTCAGAGACGAAAACTCTGCAATTTGTCTGGCTGCTGCCTTGACCAGATATGAAGCCTCCTTAGCTGTATCTAAATGTTTCTCAGGGAAATGACCACAGGTCGTACACTGCCTGTATTTTTCTATTACCTCTCCTGACTGAAACTCAGAAACCATCTTTATGAAGTCGAGGCATGATTGCGCCATTCTAACTCTTGACTTTCGAACCCTCTGCTTCTCCAATGATCAGGTGATCATAATTCTCATTCCCTTTCGCTGTTTTAAAGGAGCTGCAGTTCGGTGGATTTCTCACGGATGAAGCCGTCAAAGAAACTGTTCGCTTCCCTAACTACCCTTAACTGTCTTTATCTTGCTTAAACCTACCTCCAGCTAATCCTATGCTCGCTGTAAATGTCTCGAGTCAAAGTCTCAACTTTTTATGCTTACATTAAACCGCACACACGCTGGCCACTCCAAGAATGAGCGCTCTGCTTGAGCTTCCCTTCCTTTTATGTGCTATTAGCAATGCAGATATTTAAACAAGCACCTCCCTCTCCCGGTGCATTTTAAATGCTCCCATGTATCAGAATAATTCAAGTTATTTTCTCTGTAAATTTCTACAATTTCTAAAATTGGGATCTATGTATATTCATATGAGTGCCACGATGGTAATGTCAACAAAAATGCACCCGTACACATGTTTGAACATTCGGAATATTTTTCACTGTGATTTCAAATTAGACCGGGCATATTCTTATAAACATCAGTGTAATCACAACATATGCTTCAGAATTTTGTTTCTTTAAAACATTCTACTGTTAGATAGACATTAATATTCACGGAAAGATTAGATATGGATTATATGCTGGCAGAAGTTATTTATTTTATTTTAGCATTCCATTGGCTTCAGACATCATTAGACATATTGTCTGATGTTCTCATTTATGATCGGTTATCAGCGGCTCACGAGGAAGGGCTTAAAGCCGAACAATGATCATTCCAAGTCTTAAGTTACAGTACGCCACATTTCAAATCAACAGAAAAACACCATGGTACGATTTTCATATCATATGGGTCGTATTATGTAGATGAAATATGAACAATAACAGGAATGAGTTAGGGTTAATGAAATGTTCATTTGAAGTGGCAGCTTGATATATCAAGTCATCAATATTTATTCAAACCCTGAAGATTGACTGGAACAAACCTAAAAATAAGGGCTGAAAATATTAATAAGGATGTGTAAAACTAGATCCGAGAGGAAAAGTTATAAAAGTATGAAAGATTAAATAGGAATGGCTATAGGGTCAATTTGAAGAGCGCCAGTGTGTGAGACTGATGCCTGAGTCGATTATTAGAAGGTAGGTTCGATAATAAAGGCGAATTCAGTGGAATAATTTTAAGCTTGCAAATTAAACAACTGCTGAATCATGATTCACATATTTGTTAGACTACTCCAAATTTTCGTCACCCACCGGACCTCCGCTGAACAAGAGAGCAGCGAGTGGGACAGAAAAACATGTTAATATATGATCAAGAAAATGCAGTCTGAAACTTTTGGTGTTGTTCTCTCAGTATCCTCATACATGCTCAGGACCTTCATAAACACCTGTGTATCCCGCGTGACCCTGCGATATTAATTGAAAGAATACTTGAGCAGCTGGAGCATAAACGAATAAATAAAAAAAATCATTATTGTCTTTTGTCTACATTTAATGTAGAATTTATACCCTGCAACGTTGTTGTTGAACCTTTTGTTTATCACTTTATTGAAATATTCTTCTACGTTATTCACACCACTATTCAAGAAAGGACGAAGGAAAAAGGGAGGAAATTATATGCCAGTTAATTTAACATGCTGGATGTCTCCTCCACCGTGAATACCGACAAAATGGAGGCTATTGTTGAACTCAGCAAAGGAAAGCGCACCTATACAATCAAGTGATCTATATTGGTTTAATTTATGTGGCGTGAGGGACAGCTGATTGATAAAATTATAGTAGACCAATCGATTACTGCCATTGATAGTAGCCAATAAACACCCCGGACTTAGATCTGACCAGAGACTCCATCAACTGTTATTTCTAAATCTGACAGACAGCTCATTCTAGACGTATGAAAACCTGGATTTGGGATCTAAATCATCAATAAAAGCAGATATTCGAGAAATAATCTTCTATACTTTCCTCATGGAGTAGTTTTCCATTTCGGGGCCCTGAGGTAATGTCATTTCAGGGCCTAAATTGGCCATAAGGAAGGATCTTAACTGGAGATAACAAAAGAACATCTTGTTTGCCACGTTACATTTTTAATTAAAATATTCAAATGTCATGAATAATCCATTCACACAGCAATCGTCCAGTCGTTGCATTGTGACACCAGGCTTCCAGAATCACGTTATTCAAGGTCTTGGCATAAGATCATTTTTTCTTAAGGGTGTTTTATGTGAAAATTCACGTTTCAGTCCAAAACATCCAGAGGTCTCACACCATATCCTAACCAATATTTCAAAATATGACTGTCTGTCCTGATGGCTATAATTCCAGAATTACGTTTATAACTAAACTCACTGCACAGCTCTTTTTTAGGGAGTTCAATAAAATTTGTACCCAGGAGGGGGCATTATCACAGTCGAAAAATAAATAAATAAATCTAATTTAGTCTCCAAATAATATTTCTGGAAAATAGGCAATCGAAAGCCTCCTAATCGATTACCCCTCTTCCTTTTTCCATTGATAACCCTGACACTTTACACTTCCATGTCAACAGCTCAAAATGCTTATGAAGGATTTTAAAAAAAAGCATTCTATTGTGGAATGGGCAAGGACTCTATAATATACTCTAATAACGGCAATGTATTTATTTTCTTCCAGTGGCTCAGCCAGTTAGAGGGATGGGAAAGTTAACCCATCATCTCTAATTTTCACATTTACTAACGCACGGTAATTAAGTTTATATGTCTGAAAGTCTGAAGATCATTATCAGCCATCATTCCAAGAAGTTTAATGACACCGATGGCCCTTGAATGGGCTTGATTTCTGGTACTCAATGCAATCGAAATTTGCTAGTGAGATAATTTCGCTTTTTCTGCAGATTAAATTGTATTCTGAAACTTTGCCGTAAGATATTAATAAAATCTTTAATTTCGTATGGGAATTAACCAGATCTGTTAAGTACAGGATTTCATCATCTTCCATAAAATTAATTTTGTGATTTCTCTGACATACATTATCTGAGTCTTCTCTCATTGCATATGATAACGGCTCAATTGCCAAGATGGAATGTCCTGGAGCTAAAGGACAGCCCTGTAGGTTAGACCTGATAAAAGAGAACGTTTCAAATACCTGTCCATTGTGGCGAACTTGGTTTTGTATCTGTGATGAAGGGTTTAAAGTCATTTAAGAAATAGCTGCCCAAACTGAGCTTGGCCAACAATCTAAACAAATACGGCCAGTACAGGCTGCCAGACTTTATCTGCACTCAGAACCATAGTGACACTCGATTCAGCCTTAGACTTTGCATAATATATAATATTACATAGGTTGTTGGTTGATCAGCTTTTCAAAATAACGCCACTCTCGGCTGGATTTATTAATTGCAGTATGTATTCGCCAAGTTTGTAAGACAGGGACTTAAAAATCAACCTATAATCTGTTCAGAAATCAAATGTTCAGAAGTGAAGAGGAATTTAATGGGTCTCTGTTTTTACTAATGAATTACAGTAATTATGGCAGTAGGTAGTTTGGGTATTAGACGCTAAGTCAATGATATCAATGATGAGGGGTATGGGCAATTCCTTAAATCCTCTATAAAATTCTCGCAGGAAACAAGCCTCCCATAGTGACTTATTGGACTGCATGGAGCCTTGGGCTCTTTCAATGTATTTAGGGTAAGTGGAACCTCCAGACATTCTTGTTCATCTTGGTCAAATTTGGACAGTTCAGCAGTAGATAAAAAGTCATCAATGTTCGTTAGGTCTTCTTTGGATCCTGATTTGTATAAATCTGCATAGAACTGTTTAATTGAGTCCTGGATTTATGTTGGATTATATGAGACTGAGCTCACTTCAGTCTGAATAAAATTAATTATTCTCGAACTTTCCTCTTGCAGTACAAGACTGTAAGTGCTTTCTATCCTAATTTATATTATCTTCGTTTAGTTCTTAAATGAGGCTTTCAATTTTAAAAGTGTGCAGTGTATTTTACTTAAGTTTGTTTGTCTAAAGCACTTCCATACTTCTTTGGTGCCATACTCCTTTTCAAATTTCACAACTTACATATCAGTCCTATATCTGGCATGCATATTTTTCTTAATAACATGATAATCCAATTTTCAATACGATAATAGATTTAAAAACGATAAACTATGAAACAGTTACTGTAAAATTCAGCTATTATCGAAACTAATCCTTTTAATTTTTTCTTTCCAATTGGAACATCTATTCATTTTAAGTGCAAAAAGTGACCACATTTTAGGAAATGTATCCTCGGCAGCTCGTGATAACGACGAGTTCCCATACAGTTTTCGTCGACATGCTTTCATTCTCCATTTGATTCTCCTTATGGCCAGTCATCATTTCCAGGGCGTTTTGAAGAATATCCTCCCTCCATGAGGGGGTGTGACCCTCAATGTTTCAGGGTGAAATAAGTAAGAAAAATGAATGTTATTCGATCTGAATTTTTTTTGTCTCTTTGAAATTTTATTTAAAATTTAAAACACAAAATAAACATTTGCAGTATTTCAAATTCAATCAAAATACATGTGGTATATATAGAAAAAAATAAAATAAGACTGAATAAACATTCTATAACCCCCCACTATCCTCTTTCAAAGCCACAACAAAACCAGAAGAAGAGAAAGAAGAGAAAAAGAAGAAGATAAGAGAACTACTAGAGGAGTATTTCACATTTCTCGAATTATGAGATAAAGGGAGTGTTTCAGATTTATTTAAATATTAATGCCAACATCTTGAAAATATAGGCACCATATTTTCTAACATATATGGTATGTATCTATTAAAATATAAGTAATTTTCTGAAATGGAATGCAACACCGAACTTTCGTGTGTCTTCAATCCATTCTAAAGTTAAGATTCAATTTCCAAGTTATAACAATACATTTCTATTCATTGACAAAGCATTTTGAACAAATTTCACTTGCTACAAATTTAATATTAATTTACGTTTAATCATTCTAATATCTCCCACTAAAAGTATCATGGATCCTGTAGGAAATTTACCACTGTTATTCTTCCTAATAAATTACCTATTTCAAGCCGAAAAGGTTTAATTGTGGAATACTGCTAAGTTAAACACAGAAATGAACACACTTCTTATCAAAAAAACAAACCATAAATCCGATTATGTATATTTCATCTTATGTAACTTCTGTGGAGTGAAATATAACTATTGAGTAAAATAATACTAAACTAGCCTATAGTTACGTTTATTGTTCTTTTCATACTCTCGGTACATTCATATTCATCTATTTGCTCATTTAAATTTATTTCCCATTTATGTCTTGATTTATGAACCCCTTCCTCCAGAGGTCTTTTGTAATAATTCATTCATATTTGAAATAAACTTCGTTACATCTACAGTACTTAACAACATTACATCAGTTTCTGCTGGTAATACTGAATATTGATCAAAACTTTCACGTAGTTATCTCATAATTTGATAATAATAAAATTGAGAAATTTTCCAATACCTGAAACATTTCCTTCATTTTATAAAAGTAATGTATTTCCCGGCTAAAAGAATCCTTAATTTTCTCAGTACCATAATTGTTTAAATCTTTAAAAATAGTTTCCCATAGAGAATGGAAGAAGTCTATTTTGAAATAAAGGCGGTCTTCTTGATAAATTACTTATTGACTTGATCAAACTCCCTCCTGCGCTTCATTGAATTTGAACTTATGTCAGGTAAAAATAGCACTGGCCTATATCCTCTCTTGTCTGCCACGCGACGACACGCAGGGATTTTATCCAGTCCTGTTACTTCAACATACATATAAGGTCGTCTCAGTCTCTGGCCCGCAGATGGGTTGGATGCAAAAGGCCCAAATAAGCCTGTTCAATTATTATCAGTTCATTAAAGTGTTCTCGTCCAATATTGTCTGGGATCCAGACAGTAAAGAAGTCGACGAGGTCATTTCTTTAACCGCCTTCTTTCAAGTATAAATTGCGGATATAGTAATATCGGCTATGGTTCTCAGCTGGTCTATTTTCCATAGTAGAAAGTAATTTCTCAAGTCAACACACCGAGTGTGGCTATCAACATGTTCCTCCGCAGCAGCAATCCAGGAATTTAGTGGTTTTAAGTCCCGAGCTGGACTGAATAATCTCTTCCGTTTTGCAGTTAATCTTATTAAAGATAGTTTCATTACCTATTTTAATGTCTTAGAGGAGGGCAAGTGAGTCTTCCTTATTGATAAGTTGCTCAGGCTGGCTCCATTCCACGGATGGGTCCCTTCGTAGTCCTCGAGGCTTTTACAGCCGCCATTTTATTATTTTCCTGACAGCCCGTTGCTGAAATGAATGATCCTGTAGAAGCTGGATTTTCATCAGTGTGTAAATTACCTGGTTTATTTTTCTTCGTTTTGTTTTGCTCATATCATAGACATTGAGTTATCTTATAGGCGTTACAGGACGCATTTCATTGTGTTATTTTTTATGAGGATCCCCGAGGCTCGTATAAAGCTGTATAACGTGACGCCGCTCCCATACTTACTGTCCTTGATTTTAACAGGAATAAATGTTATTGAGCATCGTGACAATCTCGCTGAAGGTTCCTCAAGGGTTCCTCCATATTGCACGCGTTCCCAATCTAACTTTGACTGGTTGGAGTTTCCCTTGTTTGGGCATTACACACTTGTTTAATACCAAATTATTGTGTTCTCCATTTTTCTGAAAAACTTATCAAGAGTAACCATGACAACATGATTGCCAAATTTGCCTGCTCATTGCACAGGACGAGATCATTCTGTTCAAAAAAGCCATCATGTATGCATTCTATGAACTCGTCCTCAAGTTTTCCTCTAGCGGCCTAATTTGCATAATCCATGTGCATTTCAAATTCCACCATGATAACTGTTTTTTTGCAGTGGTACATGCCTCCGAGATTTCTTGGTTTATTGCCCGAGCTAATATATTATTTTTCGGTGACCATAGGCACCTAACACTAGTGAGTTTTTCCTTTACGATATCTAATCTACACTCATATTGATTCAAGATTTTGAACATCATACATCATCCCATCTGCCAACGTGTTTGAATCAAGTCTGGGTATTGGAAAATAATGAAAAATAAAGGAATAAAAGGCAGGGAAAATAATACAGAAATAATCATACAACAAAATGCAGAGTCACCTGGATTGGCGAAGGCAGACTGAGGGGAATAGAAGCCCAGTAATGATATTAGTTATGTTTAATCTTCCTGTTGCGGTGGATAAACCAGTTGTTTTCATCCTCATTTGTCAAGTACTATCCTATTAATTTATATCATTTTGTTAAGTATTGGGTTTTATGCACACTGATATAAAGCAGTGTTGCTTAACCCCTATATCTCTGTTCATTTATGAAAATCGATGATAATGTAATGATACCTAGGCTTTGGCAATGAACGGTCTGCCGGAGAAAGTCTGCTGGGAAAGGTATGTCAGTGTAAGAAATGAATTGTGACGTTTGGAGCTTGAACTGCTGATCAAACAGAGAGTAGAGTGGGGTGATCGTATAATGCAGACAGGTAGAAAGAATTGTTGAGATAGTTTGGATTTATTACCATGGCAATGAAAGTTAATAAACAGAGAGAATTGATTAGCATATGCTAAATAAAGGAATCGGGAAAGATGGAATCAATGTTCAGGTGAACGGTGAGTGAGGTAGAGTGGAACAGGTTATAACTGGAAATAAATGCATTCGATGCTGGAATCTGATGAGAGTAAAAGTTTATAAAGCGAGGTGTGCGAGAAATATTGAGGAAATGACATTGGATACATCGGCACAAGAAAAATCCTATGGAAATATTGGCGATTGATGAGGAAACCTGAGGCCTTGTGGAATATTGGTGGAGAAGTGTAAAGGAATGAAGTAGCTGGGAATAAGAGTCGGGGGCTTCCTTGCCTGAAATTGAAAAATTTCCTAATCATATCACCGTGCTCTGGACTGACCACGACAAAATACATGTTGTTAACAAAATACATGTTGTTCCTGCAGAGATTACGGCCTGACCTATTCTGGCCGTGGCGAAGTCTGCTAATAGAAAGGTCGATGTAGGACTGGCAGTCGCTGAGATATTAACAACATTTCAGAAGGGTAAGAAGGATGTGAATTCTGTCAGCAATATGATATCACGCCAAGCTTACCAAAGCCTTCAAATGTTCATGCTAAAATAGGTGAGGGAAGATGCTATGAACATAAACACAGACATTCGAGAGACAATTTCTCGCCTGTGAGAAGAACCACAAGCAGTAAAATCAGAGATTGAATACAAAGGAAACTCTAAACATTCATCTCGACTTTAAAGTAACTGAAAACCACAAAAGCAAGCATGTGCTTACCTATCGCCTGGTGATTTGAAATAGAGACTTTGGGAGTTTGGAGATTTTGTAAGAAGTTTTCTTTGATTTCGCTCACTGTGCGTCTGAAGCCGCAGTAATAAATGCCAGATTCTCTCAGTTGTAGCGCCGAAATGGTTAAACTGATGTATTTTCTTGTGCCCTTGAGGTCGACAGAGAAGCGGTTTTGTGCGAAATCAGCTTTATCTTCAACACCCAGCGAATATTTTCTCATAACAAACTCTATTATTTTGCCTTGTTGCTGTCGATACCAGAATAGATGGTACCTGGTCACTGTAGTATAATAGTCGCATCTGAAAGTCACCGCCTCACCTTCTGGCTTCACTGTTGAAGACTTAGTTTGAATGACAGAATCTCCATTAGCACGATCTGAAAATAACAAATATTGCTAATTAGACTGGCTGATGATTACCGTTGATGCCTAATCTCTGTTTGGATAAATGAATGAAATTGTTCATTATAATTTTACCCGGAACATATGATCCGAAAACAATCCAAATGATGAGTACTTTCATGTTTCCAATGAAGGAAATATTGGGATGTAATTGAACTGTTCTCGGTCTTAAATATGTTCTAATTCTACTGAATGAGTTGGTGGTGCTGGTAGGGGATTCGGCGGGGAGTGAGTGTCGATGAAATAGATCTGCACTGGAGATCTCGTTTGGTATGTAGTCACCGCCCACACCCTTATCGCACCAGCTAGGACACAGTAAGTGTTCACTATGTCAAACAATTCGGTTTGCAGAAACAGTGTTGGACCACATAGCCACCTCGCTATTACAACAACGTAAGCCCCCGTTATTAACAAAGAGCGCAGATATTACAAACTTGGGGACTATGACTACTCAGTCAATTCAGCACTCAGTATCGTTTCAGAGACCAAACCAACTGTCTGCTATTATGCTTACAGTTGTCTCCGGGCCCGTGAATATCTCGATAGGAACCCAGTGATACGATAAGATGTTACATTACTTTGTTGTCCATATGGCATACAGTAGCACTGTTCAGCGACATGGGCATTGTTTTTTTCTTATTTCTGGAACGTGGAAGTTGTCAAAGAAAACTGAATAAACAAAATTGACCCCAAGCAAAAATAAGTGTGTTTGTATGATTCTGTGACTAATATAGTGCATCATTCTACTGCAAATATTATTATCGACACGTCCAATTCAAGGAATTCTGTTGATTGTCTTGTTGAATAATATCAGTCCTGACAACTGCATATATATTTTTCATCGCTTCACACAAAATCACATAGTCAGAACATTCATGCGTCAATACCTTTCATGATCATTGTGCGGATATACTTAAGGACTTCTCTAAAAACACACAATGCTGGAGAAACTCAGCAGCTCCAGCAGCGGCCTTGAAAAAACAATGGTTAAAAATCTAAACCGAGGTTTCAGGCTTGTACCCTTCATGAACGTATGAAAAAAGTCTTGGCGTGTGTTTGAGGACAAGGGAGGGGTGTGTGTTATCAATGAGAGTTCATCAGTTTCATTTGCAGCAGATAATATCTTGAACTAACACTGAACATCTTCAAAAAACGAATATGAATTCTGACGTTTGGAGCTTGAACTATCCGCAACGTTTCACGACTGTGAATGATATAGATTCCGGCAATTTAAAAAGAGAAAATTAACAAATTTAACTTTGTGAGTAGTTAAATATTTATTGATACTTAATGTGAAATGCTAACGCAATGATATATTCCTTTCATTTGTTTATACTTTCTTAATTTAAGATACTTAACCTAACACTTTCGTGCTGGAATGCATTGCTATCCAGAATGTTTTCGTGGTCTTTTAATAATTGTTCAGGATATATTAAATAATGAAGGATGTAAATTAATTATGTATGTTGCTGACAAGAAATGAAAAATTAGAAGTCAGATCACTTTCTATTGAATAAATGGTTTGATGACAGGATAACAATAATCTTTTTCAACTGAAGTTCGTCTCGATATGACATCCGAAAGCATAGCAAAACTCGGGAATTTCCAAGCCTGCCGGTTCATTATATGTGTTGTTTTAAGAAATGGACATCTGTTGGAAAGATGAGGGAATGCCGGTCTACGAGAAAGCAGAACAATAGAAACGTTGGCAGGTTGCAAATCAGGAAGGAAAACATTGAGGGCAAAAGCGGTCTATTCTGCATCGGGATTCTTATATCCATCAAATTGAGGGGTTTCCAGACGTTCAGCAAAACAGATGTTTCCACTAAGGTTGCCAGTAATTGATCTCTATGATTAACAAGTATCTTGTCTGCCAGGAGAATATTGGCACTTCTTGATTTCAGCGTGGGTGAAGGCCAAATTTTGTATCCTTTACTTTTCTCCCTTTAAACTCTGCAGTTGCTGGTGACGCATTAGCGATAATGATTCTGGACAGTAAATGAGATTGCAGAAACAGTGGCGAGTGTTAATATTCTTTATCTCTGTGCGAGGAAGCAAAGCAAGAAATCTGCCCTTAACATTCAGATATTGGAGAAAATGACTAAAGAGAGAAGAGGTTTTGATCTAAACACAGACATTGAAATAACTTTTTCTACCGATGGACAAAAGAATAATGCCTGAACCAAAACAGATCCGGGGGAAAATGGAACATGAACGAATTTGTGAAGAGTTATCAAGGTGGCAGGAAACCACACACCCACACAGGATGCACACATATTCAACTGAAGTTGCTAAAACTGAATTTTGCAAATACGTTAGATGGGTTTTTTTGAGAGATTTTAATTGATTAACACCACATATTTGGCTTAGGGTTAAGTGTTAAACGAGGAGTCTATTCGTTGATTTGTCGGCTGTAAAACAGTTTGATATTCCCACTGTATGGATATTGACAGGAAGCGAGTTTTGACAAAACCTGGTTTCTCACCATAACAACCCGAATATTTCATCAGGGTGACCTCAAGCCTTTTACCTTAATACTTGCTTTGAATCCAGAAAATGAAATTCTTGAAATTTTGTCCGGAAATATTACAATTCAATTCGAATGTCTGTCGACAATTTAGATAAATTATACAAGGTTTATTTTCATGTTAGACCTTATATGGACACTAGCCAAATTAACAAGATTTTCAATATGTCTATCGAGTCAGAATTGGGATCCAATAATTTTAATCCGAAGCCATAAATAATTGCCCTCTTTCAAATCTTGCATTAATGTACACTCCAAACCTACACTCCGTGTCCAATATATTTGTTGACTGAGGTACTCGCCCTCATTTAAGGTGGTCCAACATCGTCTGTTATTCACATTCATTGGTTACCATCATGCATTCTTCTTCCTTGGACCTAAAGATAACGGTGATAAATATTTCAAATCCTTGTTGGCACTCCCGCATGCAATATTAGTGTCATCATTCTACTTTATCAATTGCAATGCATTTTTTTGGGGGTGGCGTAATGCAGTGAGATGCATCATGTACCCCCAAAAATTATAGAAATAAAAGCTAACGTAATAAAAACTGCTTTAAAATAAATTTAAAGAGATTAACAGTAGAAGAAAACGTCGTCAAAATATCTCTAATAGCAACACCTTAAAAAAATCGGAAAAATAGTTTAAGAGAAAAATCGGGCCTATCTTGCAAACGAGGTAGGCTGCTGAATTCTCCTTTGGATACACCACCGAAGACCCTGATGAGGGTCCTTCCTCCAGAGACTTCGTTGCGGTACCCCGTAAAGGTAGCGACCAAGAAACAGGTAAAACTATATCGTGCATGTGCGTGAAGTCGGGCCTGCACGCTACAGAAGGAAAATAAATGCAAAAAATCATCAAGTCTCTAAAAGGGGCTTTTCGGCATTTTAGCTAATGAGCAAGAAGGTGATAATTCTCCAGTCGAGAAGGCTTAATAAGAGTATGGCAGTGAAGATGAAATGTGAAGTTCAGAAAAGGGATGATTTAGATGGAAGAAAAATATTAAAAAAAAAGCAATGTGTAAAATTGAAAATAAAATAGATGGACTTTCTGAAGCTTCGCAGAATAATTTTTAAACTGTTAACTGCAGAACTGAAACAAGTTAAAATACATTTGAAAAAAAAGTTGATAATTAATGTTTCACCGAGAGTTGATAAATTGGGAAATAAAATTCAAGATGTTCACGAAAATGTACAATGTATTGAGGAGAGGCCTAATATGAATGAAAATATGATTACTAACTTGAACTCTGTGAATTAAAAACTGTTCGAGTAAGTTGATATACTGGAAAAGTTTAGTAAAATAAATAATTTGAAAATTGCAGGGCTGTCTGAAGGACATGATGTGATTCGTTTTTCAAAAAATTAATAAAGAGCTATTTGGAGAAGAACATCTCTAGGATGAGATTTTAGCTGAGCGTGCTCATTGAGCTTTGAGACCAAAGCTTCATCCAACCCAAAGACCTCGACTATCCTCGTTAGATTGTTCAACTACCAGAATAGAGAGAGGACTCTTGTTCTATCAAAGAGAAGAGATATAGAATGCGAACATTTGAGTTACAAAGGGGATAAGAGTACTTTTCTAAATCCAGATTTGGTTCAAAATTATTGGAGAGAATGTAATCTAGTTAAGAGCGTTAACATAATCAAGGGTATTAATTATTTTTACATTATCCAGCTATTTTGAGAATATTTGTCGCAGATCAACAGAATGTTTGTTTTTACAAATTATTTTAAAGCCGAAGAGTATGCTGAGAATCTGCCTAAACTTCAAGTAACAGAGGGCACTGATTTGATGTGAAGAATCTCATGTATAAAGGGAGGGCGGGCAATCACAATTTTCTCTTTTATTACCTTATTTTGAGGGATGAAAAATCCTTCTATTGTATGTAGATAAAAAGTGATTTTGTTTTCTCCGGATACATGTTTTCATGGTTTGTTCATGACCAGTAAAATGGAGGGTGGTAGTGCAAGTTTTTCCAGCACTTGTGGAATTATTTTTGTTTTGTTTTTCTTTTATTATTCCTTTCTATTCAGTAATTCATTATGATGTAGATATTCTGAATAATTTTGATGATTTTGGATTGCAGTCGATGACATTCAGGACCAAATCTATTTGTAGGAATTTTTTGCTGGTTAAGAGTGATGGAAAGGAAATTTGCAATATTTTCAAAGAAAGAAAATGTATGAAGTTGTTAATATCATGATTTTTAAAATTAATACAATTAACGGAATTAAAAGAGCAAAAAATGCCTCATATTAAGAAATTGGGAGTAGATATCATTTTTTAACATGATACACATTTAAATGAAACATAACATTTAAAATTGGGTGGATTAGGTAGTTTTATTTTTATATAATTCTAAAGTTAGTGGAGTTGTAATTTTAATAAAGAAAATACTGATATTTAAAATTGAAAATGTGATCACAGATCTGCTTGGTAGATATATAATGGTAAATTGTCAAATATTTTCAGAGGTATGGATTTTGTTAAATATATATCCACCATTTATAGATAATGAGACATTTATACACGGCACTTTTTTAAATTTAGCAGACGTTCATAAAATATTGCAATAGGGGGAGATTTTAATTTTTGTTTATATCCTCTATTGGATAAATAATAGAGAACAACAGTTAATTCTAAAGCAGCTTAAAGAGTTTTGAAGATTTAGTACAAAACAAGAATATCATCTGAGCATTCGCTATTGCAGATTGAAGTGGAATTTACTGAAAAACAGCATTCAGTATATAGATGGACATTAAACTTTATTATTGGGAAGCAAAGATTTGTGTTCTTTTGGACGACAAAATATGGAACTGTTTTATGATACAAATTTACATTCAACTGAAAATAAGTTTATTATTTGTGATGCATTAATAGCTTACTTACGAGTTGGACAGAGTATATAGAGGTATTTCGGAGATACATAGGTAAAGGTTTGTTAAAGGGGTCTCATGCAAACACTTTAAAACAGAATTTATGCAGGATCATTTGCAAGACTGGGCAGAGACTTCAATAATGGAGTGTTGTTTTCATAAGGTAACAAATGTAACAATATTCAGTAACTGATCTATCAGGAAAACAGAATTTTCTGTCTGGAAGGTCATGTGTTCTTTTCAGGGAGAGAGCAGAAAAAAACAGACTTTGCTCTCAGTGTTGGAGGGGGTAAATGGAGCGACAGAGACATCTGTTCCTTGGGGCCAAGCTGTCAATCGTTGGAAGAAAGCCTGGTCAAATGAGAGGACTGGCTCTCCGATGTTTCCGTTGTAACAGGGGAAATAAAAAGGATCTCTGTGGTGACCTACAAGAAAGAGGTTGTCATTTGGATAACCCTGAAGAGGGCAAGGTTCGTCAGCAATACACTGGAGTGGCTGATTAAATAAGGAATCGGTTGGGGATATGCTGGATAAGGAAATTTCTCTCTGAACACCAACATAAACCCATCTGAGTAGCAACCAATTATCTGTTAAGCACCAAATCCCTCTGAACTTTATTAATGTTAACATCTGTGCACAGTTCAAGAATTACCTGCAACTAGTGAGATTGGACTGTGAGCCAAAGAACTTTGCTGAACTTACACACACATCAGAGACGCCTGCACTTAGAATTAGGAGGGTAATAAGTTGGTTAAGTGAGTCAATAGAGATAACTTAAAATTTTGATTCTATTTTCATGTTCAAATATATTTAAAAGGAACTTTTGTTTAAGTATCCCCTTGTCATGGCACATTTTTTTATTGCTGCTGGGGTTTGAGGTACTCTGGACTGGTAACACGAGGCCACATTATAAGCTATACTTCGAAACTGAAAAAGGGATATATGCAAGATGTAGGTAAATTAGAAATAAAAATACATTGTTGGAAAAATAAATTTAAAAAATAAATACAGATAACAAAATTAGTCGTTTAACTAATAATGAATTTTAATACAATACAATGCTTACTCTTAAACACAGAAAATGATATTATGATCTAAACAGAAATATTACGAATTAGGATAATGATTTCATAAAGTTTTTGCTTGGCAATTAATGTCTTCTTGAACAATCAAATCAATACAACAAAATAAAAGAAGTGGCATTTAAACCTCAGGAAATAAATGAAAAAATGAGAAATTTTCTGAAAACGTGTATACATCTGAATCGTTGCATTATGATATATTTATAGATGATTATTTGTCACAAATTATATTATCAACGTTGACAGACCGGTAAAATGATTTAAATAGTTTTTTTTAACTGAACAAGAAGTTTATTGTTTACAATTTATTTTTAACAAAATAGTATATCTCCATGAGCAGATGGGTATCCTATTGAATTTTATAAAAAAATAATTAAATATTTACAGATTCCCTTATGGATGCAGAAGTATAACAGACTTTTAAATCGCCTAGAGAGAGAGAGAAAGAGAGAGAGAGAGAGAGAGAGAGAGAGAGAGAGAGAGAGAGAGAGAGAGAGAAAGAGAGAGAGAGAGAGAGAGAGAGAGAGAGAGAGAAAAGAGAAAGAGAGAGAGAGAGAAAGAGAGAGAAGAGAGAGAGAGTGAGTGAGAGAGAGAGAGTGTGTGTGAGAGAGAGAGAGAGAGAGAGAGAAAGAGAGCGAGAGAGTTCTTTGACTCTCAGTCACACGAAAAGCTGTAACAAACGAGGTAAACTTGTTGAAACTTAATCAGAAGCTCAAGAGTGGCAGATGGCTGGAAGTGTTATCTGCCTGAAGTTTCGTTTTGAAGAAATCGAACAGAAAGGAACTCTGTGAAAGCCTGAAAGAACTCTGATGGGGCATGTTTCATCAGCAAGGCATTGAGATGAGAAATGATGGTACCTTAGTTGTGGAAATCCTGGAAGTACACATCTCTCTCTGCAAACCTATAAGGAATTTTCTGAGCGGTAGCCATTTACCTTTCGTGCACCAAAACCTGGTGAACTTTATACATGTTAAATTCTGTGCACAAAATAAGAATTGTCTGCCACCAGTGAACTTGGAAGAATGAAAAGTGAGATTGAACTGTGAACCAAAGAACTTTTTTTAAATTTACACACACATTGCATACACGTAGGCTTAGATTTAGAAGGGTGTTAAGTTGGGTTAGTTAATTTAATAGTTATAAGTTAAAGTTTTATTCTGTTTTCATGTTTAAAGATAGTTAAAACAACTTTTCTTTAAGTAACTACTTGTGGTGAATATTTATTGCTGCTGCCTTTTGGTGTCCTTTGGGTTCGTAACAATCCTATCCTTTTGGAAAAGAATGACATTTAATTTGAGATGTAAATCTTTTTTATTTTGGTACTCGTATGCTCGAATAATGGTTGAAACCTCCAACCAGTTTAGTTTTATCTGAAAATGAGTAAGTGTCTTAATAGAAAAATGTTTGCTTTGAGATGTTAGAGTGATCTGAAGCAGCATACATCAATATATAGTTAAGTTAGCATGTACTTTAGATTTAGGCTTTAGTTCAGTAGGATTAATCAGGGTTAGGGAGGGGGTGGGGGAGATATTAGTAGAGGATTTTTATATACTTTTACTCTTTTTTCATTTCTTATTATATATTGATCAACATTTGTAATCTTTATTATTGTGATTCATGATTTATTAATTGGTGTTTTATATATTTTTATTTTAAATATAATATTCAAAAGAAGTACAATTCTTTTGGAGGTTATAAGTACATCCCACTATGTCTCGTTACCGCAATAATATTTGGCATGTCGGGAACCAATGAATTGTTCTTCTCGAGACTGCCAAAGTGGTTGTGGTGAGGCCACGTATTGGTTGGACCCCAGATAAGAAATGGCGTAGCTAGAATTAGGCGTCTATTTTCGAGAATCAGTTTGCACCTAAACCATCTGAAGTCGGATCAGGGAAAGGTCGCAATTCGAAAGCATGTCCCGTGATTGATGTAAAACATGAAAAGATGAGTATTTAGAGATTCTGTTCCACGTTCTCATTGACCTTAAAAATAATCACAAGATCACAATATAAAGGAACAGAAATAGACCATCGAGTCTTCTCCTCAAATCCACCCTGATATAAATTGCTCTCAAATCTAGTTCCAAATTCCAGTCTTTTCCCCATATCATTTGATACCCTGACTAATTAAATACCTATCAATATTCCCCCCAAAGCCACCCGATGATATTGCCTCTGCAGCTCTATGAGGCAACGATTTCCTCACTTCCACGGTTCTCTGTTTTAAATTGGTACCTTCCAATTCTAAGACTGTTCACTCTTGTCCTAGATTCATCCACCAAAGTAAAGATTGTATTCACTTCTACTCTTTCAAAACCTTTCAGCATTCGAAATATTTTTTATAAGATCCCCTGTCATTCTTCTATAATCCACTGAATACTGCCCAAGAGCCGCTAAACACTCCATGAATAATCCTGGGAAATATCTGTACTCTCTTTAACATCATTACATCCTTTCTGAAATAAGGGGAGCAAAACTGCACACAGTACTGCAAATGGTGACTCATCAGTGGACTGAAGAACCTCATCAACAACTCTTCAATAACACAGCGGGAGATTGCATGTCAAAGATCTCCGACGCATTTTGCGTGATTTCTGAGAAAGGATCTATCCTCATCCCAAGAGAATTTTTCAGCAGGTGATTCAATAGGAATTGCCGAGCTTAGCCATACATGTACGTGTCATATAAATGTGTTTGATCATAAGCAAGCCTTGGGTGGTGCGGGAAATCTGATTTAAACAGAGGTGAAATAAAAATAAATCTCTTATATTAAATCTCTGGAAGGAGCACAGAAACTCCAAAATAGGAACAATGTCACCAGCTTCCAGAGGGAGTTGGAATTTTATGAGATATGGACAGACAAAATCGACTTCCAGGAGACAAACGTAAAGGTTAAAAAGAAGCTACAAGGCGTTAATCCACGAATTTTGAAATAAATTGTATCGATATATTTACAATTCGATTAGCGATAAATAATAGCATATGCTAAATAAAGGAGTCGAGAAAGATTGAAACCAAGTTCAGGTGAACGGTGAGTGAGGTTGTGTGGAGTATGTTATAATAGCAGATAAATGCCCTTACGATATTGTAATCCGATAAGAGTAAAGGATTATAACGAGAGCTGTGAGAGAAATATTGATGAAATGACAGGGGATACGTCGGCAGAGGAATAATTCTGTGGAAATATTGGCGGATTAATATGAAATCTGAGGCGATAAGAACGTCCGTAGGGTGGGGGGCATTGATTAATACTGGTGGAGAAGTGTAAAGAAAGAAGTAACTGAGAATAAGAGTCGGGGTCTTGCTTGCCCGAAATTGGAAAATTCCCTCTTCATATCACCGTGCTCTGGACTGATCACAACAAAATATATGTTGTTCTGCAGAGATTACGACCTGACTTATTCTGGCCATGGAGAAGTGCATGGATAGTCAGGTGGGTGTAGGAATGGCGGTCGCTGGGATATAACAAACTTTCAGAAAGTTAAGAAGGATATGAATTCTGCCAGCAATATGATATCACACCAAACTTACCAAAGCCTCCAAATGTTCATGCTAAAATAGGTGAGGGCAGATGCTATGAACATTAACACAGACATTCGAGAGACAATTTCCAGCATGTGAGAAGAACCACGAGTAGTAAAACCAGAGATTGAATACAAAGGAAATTCTAAATATTCATCTCGAATTCAAAGTAACTGAAAACCACAAAAGCAAGCATGTGCTTATCTATCGCCTGCTGATTTGAAATAGAGACTTTGGGAGTTTGAAGATTTTGTAAGAAGTTTTCTTTGATTCGATCACTGTGTGTTGCAAGGCGCAGTAATAAATGCCAGAATCTCTCAGCTGTAGTGCCGAAACGGTTAAACGGATGTATTTTCTTGTGGTCTTGAGGTCGGCAGAGAAGCGGTTTTGAGCGAAATCCGCTTTATCTTCAGCACCCAGCGAATATTTTCTCATAACAAATTCTATTATTTTGCCTTGTTGCTGTCGGTACCAGAAGAGATTGTACTTTGTCACTGTAGTATCATAGTCGCATTTGAAAGTCACCGCCTCACCTTCTGGCTTCACTGTTGAGGACTTAGTTTGAATGACAGAATCTCCATTACCACGATCTGAAAATAACAAATATTGTTAGTTAGACTGGCTGTGATTACAGTTGATGCCTAATCCCTGTTCGAATAAATGACTGAAATTGTTCATTATAATTTTACCCGCAACATATGATCCGAAGACAATCCAGATGACAAGTATTTTCATATTGCCAATGAAGGAAATATTGTATTCTCATCGAACTGTTCTCGGTCTTAAGTATGTTTTAGATTCTACAGTTCAAGATGGTGGTACTGGTGCGGCATTGGGCGGGTATTTAGTGTCAACGAATTGGATCTGCACTCGAGACCTCGTTTGTTTTCAGACACCGCCCACACGCTTAGCCACCAGCTGGGACACAGTAAGTGTTCACTATGTGAAACAGTTTTGCTTGCAGAAACTGTTTTGGAAAACATAGCCTCCTCGCCATTACAACGAAGAAAGCCCTCGATATTAACAAAGGGCGTAGATATTACATCCTTGGGGACTACGACTACCTAGTGGAATCTGCTCTTAGTTTACATCTGTCTCCGAGTTCGTGGCTATCTCGATATAATTAGAAACGAAGTGATAAGACAATAAGTTAAATTACATTTTTGCTCGTTTCCCATTCAATAGCTCTGTTCGGCGATATGGCCGTTGTTTTCATTTCTGGAAGGTGATGTTATCAAAGAGAACAGAGTAAACAGAATTTATCTAAAGGAACAATAAGGGTGTTTTTATGTTTCTTTGTGTGCAACATGCTACTGCAGAGATTATTATCGCCACGTATAATTGGTAATCAATGCGATCCAAGACATAAAGAAATTCTATTAATATATTGACAAATAATATTTGTCCTGGCAGCAGCATTTATATTTTTCGTTGTTTGTGCACAAAAGTACATGGTTAGAACATTCATTCGTCAATATCTTTCATGATTATTGTGCGAATATACTTAAGGACTTCTCTAAAACACACACAATGCACGAGAAACCCAGCAGATCAAGCAATATCCTTGAAATAGCAAAAAAACCTAACCAACGTTTCTGGCTTGTACCCTTTATGAACATATGAAAAAGTGTTGGCATGTCTCTGAGAAAAAAAAAGACAGTGGTGAGAGGGGATGTGGTGTCTATGCCTGTTTTCAATGAGAGTCCATCTGTGTCTGTTACAGCAGAGATGACCCTTCCCCAATATCTTGAAATGACTCTCAACATCTCCAAAGAAGAATGCTCCTTATATCCACAACGTTTCACGATTATTGTGAATGGTATAGATATCCGACAAGTTAAAAAAGAGGCAATTAGCAAATTTCACTTTGTGAATAGTTAATAGATTTATTGAGACCTAATATCGAATGCTATGGCAATGATGAATTCCTTTCCTTTCTTTGTACTATCCTATTTAGTATACTTCAAACAACACATTTGGCTGTTTGTGGAACACATCGTTCTCCAGAATTTTTTTCTTGGTATTTTAATAATCGTTCAAGATTTTCCAAATAATGAAGGATTTAATTCAATTATGTATGTTGCTGACATGAAATGAAAGGTTAGGCGTTGGATCATTTTCACTAATGGTAGAGCTTTTATTGATTATATGGATTTGATGCTACGATAAAAATAATCTTTTTCAACTGAATTTCGTCTCTATATGGCATCCCAAATCAAAGCGAAACTCTGGAATTTTCAAGCCTACAGTTTTGTGGAGGCTAGCTTATTATGTGTGTTTTTGAAGAAATGGACATCCCTTTGAAAGATGAGGGAATGAAGGTCTATGAGAAAGAAGCACAATAGAAACCTTGGCAGGTCGCAAAATCAAGTAGGAAAATATTGAACGGGTCTGAGGGCCTGCGTCGGAATTCTTAGTCTAATTGAGGGTTTTTCAGACATTCATTCATAGGCTGTTTCCACGAAGGTTGTCAATGATTGATCTCTATGATTAGCAAGTATCTAGTCTTCCAGGAGAAAACTGGCTCTTGATCTCAGCGTGGGTGAAGCCGTTATTTTGTTTTCCATTACTGTGCTCGCTTCAAACTCAGCAGTTGCTGGTGACACATAAGCGAAAGAAATTCTGGAACATTAGTGAGAGTGCAGACTCAGTGGCGAGTGTTAATATTCATTATTCTTATTCAAGGAAGGAATGGAAGCAATCTACCTTGAACATTCAGATTTTGGAGAAAAATATAAAAAGAGAGAAGAGGTTATGAATCTAAATACAGACATTGGAATGTCGTTTTCAACCGATGGACAAATGAATCACGGCTGAACCTAAACAGATCAGCGACAAGGGAAAATGAACAACATTAGGGAAGAGTTATCAAGATGGCAGGAAACCACACACCCACTGAAGTTGGTAAAACTAAGTTTTGAAAATACGATAGACGATTTTATTCAAAGGTTTAAACTCATTAACACCACATATGCGGCATAGGGTGAAGTATTAAATGAGGAGTCGATAAATTATTTTGACTGCTGTTAAACAGTTTGGTATTCCCACGCTCTGGGTGTTGACAGAAATGAGTTTTTACAAAATATGATTTCGCTTCATAAGTACCCGAGACTTTCCTCAGAGTGACCTTAGGCCTTTTACCTGGATACTTTCGGTGAATTCAGAAGTTGAAATACTGTAAAATTGTCCGGAGAGATTGCAATTCAATTCAAACGTACGTAGACAATTTAGATAAATTATGCAAAGCTTCTTTTCACTTTAGACCTTATATGGATATTAGCGAAATGACTGGAATTTTCAGTAAGTTCATCGAGTTAGAATTAAGATCCAATAATATTAGTCTGAAAACAGTTGCACGCTTTTAAACCTTGCATTAATGTATCCTCCAAACCTGCACACCGGTACCTATTCGATGTCCACAATATTTGTTGACTGAATGCTTGTGTTCGCCCTCTTTTAAGGTCGTCTGACATCTTGTGTTCTTTACACTCATTGGTTGCTCTTATCCATTCTTATTTATTGAACCTAAGAATATCCTTGATAAATATTTCAAATCCGAGTTGGCGCCACCGAATGCAATATTAGTGTCATCGTTCTACTTCATAAAGTCCAATGCTGTGGCGTGGTGGTGGTGGTGGTGGTGGTGGTGGACGGGACATCACGGGATTCATAAGAACCATCACGCACCTATTAGCTAACCCAGGATTAATTTTAAAAATCATTTTACAAATTATTAACTTAATACAAACTACTTCAAACATATTTTAAAGTGATTAACAGAAGAAAAGGTAATATCACCAAAAAGGAAACTAAAAACAACACCTTTAAAAAATCGGAAATATAGAAGAGAGAAATCGTTCCGACCTTATCAATGAGGCAGGCAGCAGAAATCTCCTCTGGATAAACCAGCAAAGAACCCCCTGAGGGACCTTCCTCCCGAACCTTATTTCTAGAATCCCGTAAAGATAGCGCAGGAGAAAAAGATAAATCTGTATTGTGCATGTGCGAGAAGTCGAGAATGGACGCCTCAGAAGGAAAATATAATTAAAAAAAAATACACTGAGTCTCTTCCAGCTTTCGAATTCTGAGCAAGAAGATTTGTTAAGAGTACGACAGTTAAGGTGAAATGTGAAGTTCGGAATAGGAACGACTTAGATGGATGAATAAGATTTTAAATAAAGAAATTATTAAAGCTTAAACTAAAATAGATCGATTTTCTGAAGCTTTTCAGAATAATTATAAACTGTTAACTGCAGAATGGAAAAAATTAAAACAGATTTGACAAAGGCAATAAGTAATGTTTCACAGAGTGTTGATAAATTGGAAATAAATTTCAAGATGTTCACGAAGAAGTACACCACATTGAGCAGGGGTCTAATGTGAATGAAGATACGAGTACTCATTTGATTTCTATGAATTAAAAACGGAGGAAGTTGATTTACTGGAAAACTACAGTAGAAGAAATAATATGAACATTATGGAACTGTCTGAAGGACAAGATGTGATTCGTTTTTATCAAGAAATAATAGTTATGCGGAGAAGAACATTTCATAGTTAACATTTTAACTGAGCAAGATCATCGAGCTTTGAAACCGAAACTGCGTCGAACCCAAAGAGTTCGACTATCCTGGTTAGACTTATCAACTACCAGAATAGGGAGAAAGCATTTTGGTCTGGAACGAGAAGTACTAAAGAACACGAACTTTTGAGTTACGAAGGGGATAAGATTTTATTTTATCCAGATCTGAGTCAAAATTTATTGAAGACAAGGAGAGAAATGAATCCAGTTAATAGATTTCTATATAATAAAGGTGATAGATTTTTTTTTATCCTGCAACTTTGAATATATTTATACCAGATCAACAGAGTGTGATTTTTACAAAATATTTACAAGCCAAAGAGTATGATGAGAACCTGCCTCAATTTGAAGTAACAGAGGACACTGATTTGTTGCAATGCATCTGATGTATAAAGAGAGGGGATGTTATCACCATTTTCTCTTTTATTACCTTCATTTTGAGGGACGAAGAATCCTTTTATTGGATGGAAATGTTGGAAAGATAAAAAAAAAATTTTTTTTTCTCTTTGTTCGGTGGGTCTCTTTGTTTGATTTCTGATAGCTACATGTGTTTTCATGGTTTGTCCATGACCTGTAAAATGGAAGGTGGTAGTGCTAGTTTTTCTCGCACTTGGAGAATCATGTTTTCCTTTTCATTTTCTTCCTTTCTTTCAGTAATTAATTAATTCTGAATAATTTTGATATTTTTTGATTGCAGATGACGACGTTCAGGACCAAATCTATTTATGGAAATTATTCCTCGATCGGAGTGATGTAAAGGAAGTTAAAAAAATATATAGGAGGAAAATGTATAAAGCTGTTAAGATTATATTTTAATATTAATAGGATTAACTGGAATAAAAAGAAAATTTTGTCTTATATTAAGAAATTGGGAGTTGATATCGCTTTTTTTTGCAAGAGACTCATTTAACTGAAAAAGAACATTTAAAATTAAGAAGAGATTGAATGGATCACGTACTTTTCTCTTCATTTCATTCTAAACCTAGAGGAGTGGTAACTTTAGGTAAGAAAAATCTGATAGTTAAAATTCAAAATGTGATCATAGATCTGGTTGGTAGATATATAATGGAAAATTGTCAAATATATTTAGAGTAATGCACTCTGTTAAATATATATGCAACGAATATAGATAATGAGAAATTTATACAAGACACCTTTTGTAATTTATCAGACGTTCACAAAACTATTTTAATAGGAATTTATTATTTGTTTATATTCACTATTGGATAATTAATTGAGAACAGCAGTTAAATCTAAAGCAGCTAAAACATTGTTATATTTAATGAGGGATTTTAACTTAATTCATATATGCAGAAGGATACATCCCAACGACAGAGGTTTTTCTTTTTGTTCTTATCTATTTGGTACTAATTCTACGGTTGACATGTTTTTTTTTTGTTCTAGGTGAAAAATCAATAATGAGTTTGAGTTTCGGATATTCCCTACAAAACAGGAATATTATCTGATAATTCGCCATTATTGATTGAAGTGGAATTTGCTTAAAACAGCATTCAGTATATAGAAAGATATTAAACTACTTATTATTGAAAAGTGAATATTTTTGTTCTTTATGCGACAACATATAGGACTGTTTTGTGATACAAATTTACATTCAACAGAAGATAAGTTTATCATTTGGGAATTGTTACTAGCTTAATTACGAGGACAAATTATAAGCTATACTTCAAAGCTGAGAAATAATATATGAAAGATATGGATAAATTAGAAATATAAATAAGTGTTTGAAAAAGAAATTCAAAACACCTTCAGGGAATAAATTTAGAAGTTTGTCTAATAAGAAATTATATTCTAATATAATGCTAGCAGATTAAACAGGAAAATGTGTAAAGAGAAATATTGTAGATTAAGATAAAGATCTTATAATATTTTGGCTTGGCAATTAAAAACATAACTGACTTCAAGAACAATCCATGCAATAGAACAGGATAAAGGAAGTGACACTTAGACCACAAAATATAACTGAAACGTTTAAGGATGTTTTTTTTTAAAACATTGTTCATCTGAATGTGGCATGACTATGTATTAATAGATGATTATTTGTCACAATTTATATGAAAAATGTTGACTGAGACAGGCAAAATGATTTAGATAATTATATTTTACTGAAAAAGGAGCTTATAATGCACTTACTTGTTTGCAACAATGTAAATCTCCAGGAGATAATGGATATCCTGTTGAATTTTATCGAAAACAATTAACGATTTAATTATTTCCTTATTTATCCCGCTGATAAAATAAACTTTTAAATTGCATAATATTCCAGAAACTTTTAAAAACGGTGATTATTATGGTTATCCCTAATAAAGATAGAGATCTATTAAAACCAGCTTCATAAACATCTGTATCGTTGCTAAATATTGATTAAAAATTAGAGCCAAAATTTTAGCAAGCAGAATTAATGATTATATCCCTGAATTGATCAATATGGATGAAACAGTTTTAAAAAAGATAAACCGGATAATACTGCAAGCTTATTAAGTATAATCCCTTGAGCACAAAAGAAAAAGGAGTTCAGATGCAGAAAATGCTTTTAACAGATTACAATGTTATAATTAATTTAAATTTTGAATAAATTTGTTTTCAGATAGAATTTTATAAATTGAATTTAAGCTTTATATAACAATCCTAAGGCTAAAGTAATAAATAATGTTCAGGTATCTCAATCATTTTATTTAGCCAGCTGGTATCGCCACTGATGTCCTTTATCACTTGCTTTGTTTGCTTTGGCTATAGAACCTCTTGCACCAAGGATTCATTCTGATAAAAAGTTTAAAGGATTTGTGATAAATCGGGCCAAATTTAAGATTAGTTTAATTGCAAATGGTTTTTTAGCGTATTTAACTCGACCTCAATTATCATTATCTAGATTTTTTAAGCAATTGGTAGAATATAGAAAAGTTTCAAGATATAAAATAAACTGGGGAAAATAGTGAACTAATGCCAGTAATACAGGAGGACACTCACAATGACTAAAATATATTCAGTTTAAATGGGCAGATTAGATAAAATATTTAGGTGTACATGATGATAATAATTTGAAAAAAGTTATACAACTTAAATTATATTGTATAATTTATTAAAATAGACGAAGATTTTTTTTAAAAAAACGTACATTTACTTATTACTTAAATTGAAAGTAAATTTTATTAAAATGTATATTTTCGTGAGAATTCAAATTTATCTATTTCCATACTGTAGTTTTTTCTGATTTAAATAAACAAGTGGGGAACTTCCCTTGGAAGGGTAAAATGGCAAGAAAATCTTTAAATATAAACATGGAAATAGGAATTAGATTATTAAACCTCCTAATTTTAGGAATTATTTGAAAGCAGCACCATTAAAAATTCCTGTCTCTTTATTTGGAAAATCTAAGTCATCATGGATTAAAACTGAATTAAAGAAGATTGGAAAACTACATCCGAAGAAATTATTAATAAAAGGGAACCGAGTTTGATGTCAACTGATAGTGACGTTCAAATATTATGCTTAATGAACGGAATAAAATTAAATTAGGATTTGATAGAAAACTTTTTATCGTTAAAAACACCAAACCTCTTTCATTTATATTCAAAAGTTAATTCTTTGTTGAACATTTAGAATAAGAAATATATTTCTAAATTAGGAGTTCGTTATGGTAAAGGTATACCTATTCCATTTGAGAATTAAAAGTTATGTATGATGTTCCTCGCAATACAGCTTTTAATTATCAATTAAGAGCTAATTTAAGAGAGGAATTAGAATCTGACATTATTCTAAAACATGTTAAACATTTAGAAAAGTTAATTGTTGATGGAATGGCTAAAATATTTCAATTGTATTTTTAATGTTACAAGAAAAACTACCTAAATTAGATTTGTTTAAATCAAAGGAAACATCGGAACAAATGTAAGTATATCGATAGATCAACAGGTTTGGCAAGATTTATGTAAAGAAGTTATGTTAAACATAATTAATATAAGATATCAATTAATTCACTTTAAATCTTTATGTCAATTATATATTACACCTGAGAAATAGAATAGATGGAAATCGGATACATCAGATCAAAGTTTTAGATCTGGGAAGCATTTTGGAACTTTTATGTATTCCACATGGTCTTGTTCAAAGGTGAAACATTTTTGGATTTCGAGTAGTAAGTTCAAACACAGAATTAGGGTATTTTTTTCCCGTTGGAATCGGTATTATTGTTGATAGGAAATTTTGAGAATATAATTCCTAAACTAATTTTATCCTATTTTCAATTGAAATTTGTCAAATAAGTTTTGGTAATAGCAAGGAAATGTATTGCTGTAACTTGGAAATCAGAAATTTCATTAAAATGAAGAAGATGGCATACAGAAATTCCAAGTTTTATTAATTTAGAAATAATTTGAGGGGTAAATATTCTGTAGTTCTACACGTTTTGGAATCCGTATGCTGGAATAATGGGACTAAAGTTATAAATATTTTATTTGTATCCTCCAACCGGTGACATTTTCCCCTAAAACGAGTAAAGGTCTTAAGAGAAAAATGTTTTCTTTGAGATCCTGGAGCGTCATCCGAGCAACCCATATCAATATATAGCTGTTTTGTCATGTATTTTATATTTCGGCTGTAGTTTAGTAGGGTTATTAAGGGTTATGGAAAATTAGCAAGGTGTTTTTAGAGATTTTTTTATTTTGTCTGGTCATATATTTGTAAATTATATTATTGTGATTAATAATGTATTAATTGTAATAATATTGATTTTGTTTTTAAATAAAATTTTCAAAAATGTACAATGCTTTGGAAGTTAGGAGTACATCACGCTATGCCTCGATACCGTATTAAATTTTTAGAAAGTCCTAAACCAATCAGTTGTTCTTTTCCCGGCTGCTGACGTGGTTGTGCTGAGGCTACGCATTTGTTGGACCTCAAATAAGAAATGGCCTGGCTAGAATTAGGGGTGTGTTTCATGAATCGATTTGCAGCCAGACAATCTGAGGTCGGATAACGAGAAGATGATATTTCAAATGTATGTCCCAGTATTGATGTAAGAAGTGAAAATATGAGGAGTATTTGGAGATATTGTACCACGCTCTCACAGACATTAAAAATCGTCACAAAGATCACAAGATAAAGGAAAAGAAGTAGGCCTTTCGGTCCATCCTGTCTTCTCTGAAAATCCACCGTGATATAAATTGCTCTAAATATAGTTCCAAGTTCCGTCCTTTTCCGCATAACCTTAGATACATTTTAAAATACCCTTAAACCTACCCCAATGATATTGCCTCCACAGCTGTATGTGGCAAGGAATTCCTCAAATCTATGATTATCTGGCAATGGAATTTTCTCCTCATCTCTGTTTTAAATTGATACCTTCTATATCATAGACTGTGCACTCTTGTCCTGAATTCATCCACCAAGGAAAATATCTTACTCACATCTACACTGTCCAATCCTTTCAGTATTCGAAATAGTTGTATGTGTTCCATTGTCATTCTTCTAATATAGCCCAAGAGCGAATAAACATTTCCCGCTTTATCCCTTGCATTCCAGGACTAATAGTGGTAAATATCTGTACTCCCAACAAAATCATTACACCCCTTCTAACATAAGGCACCCAAAACAGCACACAGTACTCCAAACCAGTACCCAATAGAACCTCATGAACAGTGCTTTACTCTCAAATGTAGCTGGAGAATGCATATTTTAACATCGTTGGAGTTCTCCAACACATTTTGCATGATTCCTCAGAAACGTATCCTCATCCCAGGAAATTATTTCAACAGGCGATTAATTTAGAATTGCATAGTTGGGGCATTAATGTATGTGTTATGTAAATGTATTTGTTCACGAGCAAGCCTTGGTTGGCGTGGGATATCTGATTATAACAGAGGTAAAATTAAAACTATCTCCTGTAATAAATCGCTGGAAGGAGCTCTGAACATAATAGGGACAATTTCACCATATATTGGAGGGACATGGAATTATATGGGATATTGAAACATAGTGTCGTCTTTCGGAAGACAAGTTAAAGGCTTCAATTCACAAGTTTTGAAATGAATTTAATCATTATCTTCGACAATTCCATTAACGATAAATATTAATTCCTGTTTATTTCTGAATTACTTGAAACACAGTTAAAGATCATATTGCACATTTTAACTTTTCCGAAAATTTAAGCAGGAAGAGATCATTGTGATGGAGCAGTGAAAAATATGCGGAGCACAATCTAATTGAATAACCCAGCTGTTCGAGTAGAATCGTTTGAAGGAAATGAATGATGTTTTCTTCGAGCCAGAGCTCTTCAGTAGGACGTGATGTGGAGAGCGAAATTAACGTGAGAAATGACAGATTCGGAATGGTAAGGCGGGATGACCTCAGGAGTGGTGAAGCAGGACGGGCGGAAGATTTGGATTGGCAGATTCCACATGAAGGAAGAAAGAAACACGCAAACTTTTCACCTGGAGAAGGCTGATACTTGTGTGTGACGAAAATGCAACGACGCTGTTAAAGAAAGAGCTTTTGGTAAAAGACAGCTTCCTCAAGGGCAAAGCCATCAATCTCATTCCTCCGATATTCTTTTCCGAATGGTCAAAGACGTGCTGGCGCTTGCCAATATCAACGTGTTCAACATTTTAATATTTATCACAAATTAGGTGCAAGTGATGGTGGCAATTGATTATCTATCACGTTCAATTGAATGTGTGATGCATCAGCATCCATCAAAAATGATACGTACGAGGGGCAAAACATACCCGAGATCCAAATATGTGACCATCTCTGGAGTTATGAATCTACAGAGGAAATAGCTGTTGTCCAATTTCTACCCATGGAATCGATGTCAAAAAACGACGGCCTGTGAAAAACTCAAGAAATTACTTGGTTAAAGAAGCCAGATAACGAATCACGTTTTATATTTATAAATGTAACCTGTCATCCGTAGATAAATGAAAAATCCTCTGGTATTTCCTTTTTGCATCTTTTTCGGAAGCTGGAAATTCTTTCCCCATCGATAAGACAAGTTTATCTCATCTGTGATAAACAGGTATAGAAAAGATTTCCGTTTAAATCATTGCACGCTTTTAACTGTAGTGTCTGGCTTAATTAACCATATTTTAGGAGAAGTGGCGTAAGGATTAAAAAATTGGATAACTGATTGGATAACGATTGGAGGACACTCAAGGGACTATTTTATGTGATAATTTCCCAATCATTGAGACGGATTGGATTCATATTCAATTTTTGATTATTATTCTCAATGTAGATACATGCGTTCCTTATGATAAATTAGCTTTGTCAATCTATGGTAAATCCATGAAAACTGAAGTAGGGCGAATAATCCAATTCCTGTTCAACAAAAATGAAGTAAATACAACGGCAAACTAACAGTCTATAGGAATTTCAGTAAAACCATGGGAGATGCGTTGGTGAATTTAAAGACAGAAAGAGTCGAATGGACACAGTACAAGAAAACCCCCGAATTTAATTATATACCAATGATAATTGATTGCAAAAGTTTTACAAGCAATATCACAGATCATGGGAAAATATCTACATTCTGCACAACGCGAATATGCACAGAGGTAGTGGGAAAACAAAATCACAAATGAAGTTCATGTTTTGAAAACGGATATAAGTTGGTTAAATGGCTTTGGGAGCCAGGACACAGAAATAAACTGTTTATTTATCCACTGCAGTGCGGAATTGGTGGATATGGTGAATTTATCTCTAAACTGGATACTTACATAAATTTGGTTCACAGGAAACTACTTTCGTTACTTTAAATTTTGAATATTACCTTTAAACTGGTAATATTCAGGAAGTTATAACAGGAAGACTTATGTCTTGATGCTGACGGTGCCAATACACATAGTCGGATCTCATTGGAGCTAAAGTTCGCATGATCGCCTTGTGTCTTCACTGTTGAGAATGGAATCTGTGTTAGAGATTCTCATTGACTCCGATTTGAGACAAAATATTTCGAAACATGGCTGTATTATATTCATGCAATTTCCATATTCCTGTCGTGACACTTTTTGGTAGAGTGCATCAATTATATGTTAGGAAATTAATTTCTAGACATGCACCACGTTCAAGAAAGAGAATGAACATTCAGAGTTTGTGTTTTCAAGATGTGTTGGGC
Organism: Narcine bancroftii; assembly: GCF_036971445.1. NCBI lineage: Eukaryota > Metazoa > Chordata > Chondrichthyes > Torpediniformes > Narcinidae > Narcine > Narcine bancroftii. The sequence goes on along the minus strand of NC_091473.1, from coordinate 206,726,346 downwards.
GTTTCCTCCTCAGACAATGGCTTTCAGTTCACAGGATTGTCTCAATTGTAATATTTGTGTTAAAGATTTTGGGGAACCTTCGGAAATGGAATGAATATCATTGTCTTAGAATCACCCCATCCCCACCCATGAACAAAACCGCAAAGCGTACGACCAAAGTAAAGAAATTGGGACACTGTCCCTCAGCATTTGGTTTATCATCTTATTCAATGGTGTACACTTCAACACAGACCATCAACACAAGGAATTCAAATATTGCTCTAATCCATGTTTTCTTTCTTTTCTTTGGCTTGGCTTCGCGGATGAAGATTTATGGAGGGCTAATGTCCACGTCAGCTGCAGGCTCGTTTGTGGCTGACAAATCCAATGCGGGACAGGCAGACACAGTTGAAGTGGTTGCAAGGTAAAATTGGTTGGTTGGGGTTGGGTGTTGGGTTTTTCCTCCTTTGTATTTTGTCAGTGAGGTGGGCTCTGTGGTCTTCTTCAAAGGAGGTTGCTGCCCGCCGAACTGTGAGGTGCTAAGATGCACGGTTTGAGGCGATATCAGCCCACTGGCGATGGTCAATGTGGCAGGCAACAAGAGCTTTCTTTAAGCAGTCCTTGAACCTTTTCTTTGGTGCACCTCTGTCTCGGTGGCCAGTGGAGAGCTCACCATATAACATGATCTTGGGAAGGTGATGGTCCTCCATTCTGGTGACGTGACATACCCAGCGCAGTTTGATCTTCAGCAGCGTGGATTCAATGCTGTTGGACTCTGCCATCACGAGTACTTCGATGTTGGAGATGAAGTCGCTCCAATGAATGTTGAAGATGGAGTGGAGACAAAACTGGTGGAAGCGTTCTAGGAGCCGTAGGTGATGCTGGTAAAGGACCCATGATTCGGAGCCGAACAGGGGTGTGGGTATGACAATGGCTCTGTATATGCTAATCTTTGTGAGGTTTTTCAGTTGGTTGTTTTTCCAGACTATTTTGTGTAGTCTTCCAAAGGCGCTATTTGCCTTGGCGAGTCTGTTGTCTATCTCGTTGTCGATCCTTGCATCCGATGAAATGGTGCAGCCGAGATAGGTAAACTGGTTGACCGTTTTGAGTTTTGTGTGCCCGATAGAGATGTGGGGGTATGGTAGTCATGGTGGGGAGCTGGCTGTTGGAGGACCTCAGTTTTCTTCAGGCTGACTTCCAGGACAAACATCTTGGCAGTTTCTGCAAAACAGGACGTCAAGTGCTGAAGAGCTGGCTCTGGATGGGCAACTAAAGCGGCATCGTCTGCAAAGAGTAGTTCACAGATACGTTGCTCTTGTGTCTTGGTGTTAGCTTGCAGGCGTCTCAGATTGAAGAGCCTGCCATCCGTGCGGTACTGGATGTAAACAGCGTCTTCATTGTTGAGTTCTTTCATGGCTTTTTTCAGCATCATGCTGAAGAAGATTGAAAGGAGGGTTGGTGCGAGAACGCAGCCTTGCGTCATGCCATTGTTAATGGAGAAGGGTTCAGAGACCTCATTGCTGTATCTGACCCGACCTTGTTGGTTTTCGTGCAGTTGGATAACCATGTTGAGGAACTTTGGTGGGCATCCGAGGCGCTCTAGTATTTGCCAAAGCCCTTTCCTACTCATGGTGTCGAAGGCTTTGGTGAGGTCAACAAAGGTGATGTAGAGTCCTTTGTTTTGTTCTCTGCACTTTTCCTGGAGGTGTCTGAGGGCAAAGACCATGTCAGTAGTTCCTCTGTTTGCGCGAAAGGTGCACTGTGATTCTGGGAGAAGATTTTTGGTGACACTAGGTATTATTCTATTTAGGAGAATCCTAGCGAAGATTCGTGATGCCATGATCATCACCCTGTACAAAAACAAAGGCGAGAAATCAGACTGCTCAAACTACAGGGGAATCACGCTGCAATCCATGTAGTAATAACTGCGCAATTACGCCTCTAACTCAATTTAAAATTTCACTGACGTTATAACCATTGTGGGATGAATAAGGAGAATAAGAGTCAGAATCCAGAATAAAGATCTACAACATAGTTGTGTGGTGCTAGAACAATAATATTTCCATCAATTCTACCAGGGAACATATCCATTTTGATTTTAAGCGGAAGGCCGAGAAACCATGTACAATTCTTCACGGTGGCATTGAATGTGAAGTGGTTTGTACTGTCAAATTTTTGGAGTCGATATTTTATATGTCCTGTCTAATACTCGACATATCCAGACAAAGGTGAAAGAATGAATGCTAGTAAATTTGTCATGTCATCGAACATTCTCTCAATGATCAACAGGTGAAGGATGGATTGACATGTTCCATGACAACTTGGTTTGGTTTATTGATCTCAAAGGAGCTTGCACAAGGTCAAAATATAAACGCTTGAATGACAATCCTGACTTCCCATTCATTCATGATGTACAGTATGGTGTGAGTCTCAAGAGGAAAGGCAACCATATAATGGTCTCCTATCACACATGGTTCAATAAATTTTAATTGTGCAAGTTCATTAGCTCAAGACAGTGGAAAAATTGTTTGGGCAATCACGTTAAACAGTTGAAGAGAGAGGAGAGATGATCTGGACAATGCAGGTCAATTTGAAAACAAAAGTGTTGCAAAGGAGAGGCACAGCAGTTAGCAGATTATTTGCTATCGCGTTCAACAGTTGAAGGGAACTCGAGGTCATTAATTAAAAATCATTAATAAAGTTAGGGACTGTTTAGCGGAGCAATCATCGAGCGAGTGGTCATAGAGGGAGTAGTCGAGATCAACCATTGAAGGGAAGACGAGGTCAGTAATTAAAAAAATATAATTATCAAAGTGAGATTCTCGGTGGCAGAGCGGTCGTCAAGCGAGTTGTCATAGAGGGAGTGGTCATTGTTGGAGGTGGCAAGGACGTGGCTCAAGATGCTACGTCGAGAAGTGGCTAAGATGGTGGTGGTGGTGAAGGTGTTGAAGTATTCAAGGAACAAAATTGATTCATGTAGGCTTAGACAACTGCAGGATGTCATATTGCATATATTTTAGGGCTAGTCATGAACTGTGGGAATGGCAGCCAATGCAGAAAAATGCTCCTCTTGCAGAATATCTGTCGTCAGGATAGCCTTAAAGACTTAAACTGCGAGAAGACGACTCGGCTCAGGTACTGATAAGCCCAGGTAAGAAATTGGAGCGGGAGTTGGATAAACCTCGGATCTTTCGAGAGGTAAATGGGGTGGTAGACAGAGGTTACAGGGACATTTCTACACCTATAAGGAAGGGGGATTAGGTGGGTGACAGACAAAAGAGGAAAAATTAACAGGGAGGCAGTGCATGCCATCCGTCTTGGTGTTGGCCCTATAGCATGTTTACCATTTGAGTATTTTTGGGAGGGTCGAAATATCATCTACAATCCACGTCAATCAGGTCTCTGGAACAGGATCTAGCCTGTAGCTAAGAAGGCAAGGGGGAAGAGACAATTTACTGTGATAGGGGGCTTCCATAGGTAGTGTTAGCGATGATGCTCTGTGGAAGAAACCGAGTATCTCAGATGTTATGTTATCTCTCTGGTGGCAGGGTACGATATATTTACAGTCCAGTTCACTACATTCGCCGTGGGGGGTGGAGGGTGGATGGTGGGTAGGTATGAGCATCAGAATGCCGTAATTGATATAGCTATCTATG